>NW_021620516.1:539989-575568 GCF_004785775.1 Grammomys surdaster
CTCCTCCTCCTCCTCCTCCTCCTCCTCCTCCTCCTCCCCCCCTCCTCCTCCTCCTCTTCTTCTTCTTCTCCTCTTTTTCCTCCTCCTCCTCTTCCTCTCCTCCTTCTTCATCTTCTTCTACTGGAAACTGAGTATATCTTCCAGACTGCACCCCCACCTTTAACTAAGGAACAAATCTTCTGGTCTTGTCTAAGAAGTGCTGTCTTGTTAACCAGGCATGAAGAAGAAGGCTGAAGATGACAATTTTGCACTATTTCAAGGAAAATAATTCAGACCTAGTACACAGGAAAAAGAGATTTGCAGAAGAATTGGGAAGCCATGACTGTATACAGAAAGGAGAGATATTGTGTCATAAAATACTGTTGTCACTGTGATACAGAAAGGAGGGGTTTTATGACAAACATGGCTAATATGGTAAACCTCCATTCAACTTCTCCATTTACACAATGTTGTGTGTGTGTCTGTGTGTGTGTGTGTGTGTGTGTGTGTGTGTGCGCGCGCACGCGGTTTCACCATGATGATTCAATACTAGAAAACCAATTGGTGTGTTCTTCCCTAAGGAGAACCAAACATCTCCTTCACTTCCAACTTTCCTCAGATGTCTGTAGTTCTTTAGATTGAGTTGAAACCTCATGGGCTTTTCCCCATGCACTTTGGAATATCTGTTGGTGTCATCCATTTTTGGCTCACATTCGGACATTCATGCTGGTCATATGACTTCTGAAATTACCAGGATACACAGTCTCTCAATAATATGCTTGATGCTTTCACTTTCCCAATATTTTCTCCTCTTTTCCACATTACCTTAGGTATTTGAGTGTTCTGAAGATATATCCACTGGGACTGAGATCCACAAACTCTAATTTTGATTGGTTGTAGTTTTCTGTAATGGCCTTTATTGTTATAAAGAGTTTTCTTAATGATAGTTGAGGGCTACATTTAGCTGTGGATATAATGACAAATGCTTATAGGTTGTTGTTAGATATTATATTAGTTTAGTAAAGTGAAGCAATTTTTAAGATGTCAGTTCTATACCATTTTTCCTAGTCCCAGTGAAGAAATTTTTTAACTTTTTCTCTGCTTCATTAGGCTCTGGATATATACCCTGCATACTTGTACAGTGAACAACCTGGCCTACTTCTCCTTTTTTATGTTGTCTGCCTCTTGAGATCAAGGTACTTGTTCCTAGGCATCTTTTGTGCATCAAATGAAATAAGCACTTGGCTTCTGTTTATTCATATAGTGAATTATTGTTCTTGATTTGTGCATGTTGAACAACTCTTCTATCTTTGGGTTGAATATTAATAGGAATAAGGTAGAAAGGAACACTAGGAGATATCTAAATCTATAAAGGACATGTAAGGAGATGGAAAGAGTGAGAATTGGAACTTAGACAGGAGCTTAGCTATAATAATCCACACAGAACCAAATATTATGGAGATTTATACTTATATGTTTGTTTTGAAAAATTTATGTAAGGATATTAGAAAAACAAATTATCATATAGAGCTTTGAACTCATGACCTTGTCAATCTGGACAACAGCAGTGTGCCTTTGGAGAATAGGACTCATTGCTGTGCAATTAAGCCATTGTACTTTGCCTTCCTTTATGAAATTTAGTGCTATGAAAAAAACCACAAAAGTATCATATCCATATTAGAATCAGTGTTGAAGCATGAACCCAGTTGCCAGTACTATGTAGCAACACAAATATTCTCTTCAGCTCTAGACAAGCTGAGTTTGGTTGTGGTACTTATTTTGTTCAATTTGACGAGAAAAGTTTGAAAGAAACTGATGTGGGCTTCAGTTCATCCAGATACAAATGAAAAAGAGAGAAAATATCACTTGCACATAGCACACTTTAAGATTAAGTTTGTAAGAGGATACCAATAAATACTTTCATGCCATAAAAATACAATAACTCCACTGAAAACTATATACAGTGTGCTATATGCACTGAAGACAATATAATCAGAAATATTGGTGATGATTGCAAAAAAAAAGTTACCTCATAATACTTGGTAAAATAATCAAGGTATGCATTCCATTGCAGACAACAAATATGGGAAGTGCTTGGGAGAATAAAAATGAATCTTGATTAAGCCACCAGAATAAAAGTCTGTCATCTTAGTTGTCTTTCTACATAAACCTCGATTTTTAAATAAATATTATTTTCCTCTTCTGGATCAGTGAGTTACAGAGTAATCTTCAAAGAGCAGAGGAGGTAGATCCATCAACCTCAGATTCACACTTATTATCTCTAGCTCTAGTTCAATACAGAAAAGGGAAAATTGTAAAATTTCCCCCTTTTTTTTCTGCCATGTTTTAATGAAAACAAGGAAAAGTGGGAACTAAAAGAAAAAAAAAAGATAACACATAGAAAAGGACTCATTTTTTCGACATTTAGCTACAGTAGAGACACTGAAATTTAAACTTGGGGTGTTTTAAACTTATTTTCATTGTTTTCAATGAAGTGCCCCTGTCCATGTGTTGGTATGTATGTGTGAAGACAGATGCTGATGGAGCTCAGAGCCTGTGCTGTTAACTTATAGGCAACTGCAGTGCTTACCTCTGGATGCAGACGCGAGCACATTAATCATTAGTGAATTTTGAGTACAATTAGTTATGGAGATTTCATTGCTAATATGACTGAGACATCAACAACTTCCATTTCTGATAATATGAACAGATGAGTATCACCACCAAATCTGAATTCTCCCTCTCATCCTGTGCTTCATACACTCAGTCTTTCCAGTTGCTTTAGCAAGATGATTTGACATCAATCAGAGGCTGAGTCTAGTTTTCTATAGAACAGATACATATTTGGTGCTGGGGTTTCTAAACTTTCTTTTAATATTCTGTCTTGTACTTGACTCCTTGTCAAGAAATACTGCTGGATTTAAGCCACACCATAATCAAGATGAGAAGCTAGAAGTGCAAATCGTAACTCTCCAGAGCTCCTAAGCACTGTGCTTCTGAGGATTTTCCACAGTTCACAGAAAGCCAGTGATGGGATTTCTCTGTGGCAGCAGCCTCTTTCATTATTAGGGGATTTGCATTAATGACAAGACTGCCCAGCTGTTGAGGAATAGTACACTCTCCCATGTTCCTTTTCAGTGCCCTTGGGCCAACTCTAGAACTAAGCCCCTCACTCCCAAGGTGCCACATTGCACACGCTCTATCACTCTCAACACCACACTGTTGCTTGGCAACAGCAATCATGGTTTCCCTTGTAAGATGGGAAAGAGACAAATGAATAACCAGGAAAACCTCCAGCCTTGTAATTCCTCACACCATTTGTAGAAAGGCAAAATGTGAGTCTCACCCTCAATGCTATCTCACAGTTGCAGCCTGGAGATATTTTGGTTACATGAAAGGACTTTTAGTGTCAGTCACAGTTAACGTCAGGGGCCACATTAGTTCCCAGGCTTCAATGGATCAGATAGTAAATCTGTATTTAATAACCTAGTTACATTGCTGAGAACAAGGAATATTAATAGCAAATACTCTGAGGTAAGGTGCAGTGATGTTGATGTAGGTAAATCAGTCAATCACTTGTTCAATATTCATTGAGGACTTTTTAGGAGTAGTAAGAACTACCATTTAGTAAATACTTTCTACATGTGAAACTTCATTCTTAATGCTCTTATATATCACTGTGTTTAATGGTCATGAGACTCCTGTAAGACAGGATCCTTATTTGTGCCTTAGAGGTAAGAAAATTATTGCTTAAACACATTGAATAAATGGTTCATTTTTATACAGAGTGCCAGATTTAAACCTAGGGCTGTTTGACTCTCAGTCTCTTAACCTGTTAAATCATCTTTCTTCTCTACATGAAGTTCATTTATTTCTTCTTGGGCTCTTAGTCACCTCACAAATCCCAGTTACTCTTCAGATTCTCATGATTTAGTAGAATAGCACAAGTCTGACCAGTTAGGACTGTCTGCTTGGTTAGTTCTAATCATATCCTTTAACTTCTTTGTATATTGTATTAAATCATAGATTCAGACATTGGTTCTAGTACTAAGAAGCTTGTGGTAACACTGTTGAATACAGTTGTATTGTTCCTAATTATTAATCGTAGTGATTATGTCAGTTGCATCTGTCAAGAAGAATGAAAGTTACCAAAGTGATTTTTTTTTCCTTTTGCAAGGCAGCATGTTACTACGTAACAAGAACACGTCTGCAAGATATATGAGAATCCTGGCTCAGAGGCACAGACTTTATCAATGTCAACCCTGCAGGTAATAGGAGCTTCACGCTCACATGCGTTTTCCTTAACCCACCCACTCTTCAGGAAGTGTCAGTGTTTATGGGGCTATATCGCATCTAAGGATACGAAGATTTCCCAGTATTTGAATCAGGAGTAAATGTTTATTACACTATTCAGGGAAAAATGCTTTCTCTGCTTAGAAGGGAGACACTAACTCTACCTTCTTAGGCAAATTAAAAAACAATAAATTTGAAAAGTGAATCAGAAGGGTGGTTGCTTCAAAATGTGTAAGAATTCATGCAAAGTACATGGAAATTATTTCTCAAGAGTATTTAAAAAATGTTTTATATAAAAAAAATTTCCCTGTGCTCTGTTTGCCATAGAGGTAAAAACTGATTGATGGTTCATTAGTGAGTTGCTAAAATAATGCATATATGCATGGATGAAAGCTGATACTAGGATGCTAAGAGTGGACTTAAAGACCTAAAAATAGGAAAAAAAATTTATTTGAGAGCAAAAATGAACTTGATTCATATTTAGCTGCACAGTAATTAGCAGTGGGGTCTTATAGCTGGAATATAGTCATTAGGACTCATATTTTTATCTGTAAAATGGAAGCATATATATTTATTCAGAGATACTGTGTTATTGAATGAGATGTTCTGTGAATTATGCGTATACATGCGTATAATAAATATTACATGTGCATATATCTTCATAAAGTTACAGTGTGATAGAATACAATAGACATGAATACACAATAACTTATGCAAACAAAATAGTGAAGGCATGCATATTTTATAGAGCTTAGGTTAAAAAACAGCTGTTAGGTGCTACAAATAATGGAAAAGAGGGACTCTAAGGCCCAGGGGATATTTGTTTCTTATTAGTATCATTGTTATAAACTTTTTACTAGTGTACCTAATTCCTACTTTTCCTTCCTTCTCTAGACCCGTGGCTCTCAACTTTTCTAATGCTGAGACCCTTTAATACAGTTAGTTCCCCACATTGTTACTTCTAACTATAAGATTTTGTTGCTACTTCACAGCGGTAATTTTGATACAGTTATGAATCATAATGTAAACATCTGATATGCAGGATATCTTGTATGCACCCTCTGTGAAAGATTCACTATTTCTATTTGGTTCTAGCTCTAGGGTAGGGTGCCACTTGGTTCCTCGGGGGGAGAATATTTTCATCATAGATGACTCTACTGTGGGCTGGGGTGCCAATGGCAGGGTGTGGCTTACTAATAGGAAGTTGTTAGAATGCCCCATGAGAAAGCGAGGCTTTAAGAACCCTAGAAAACACACAGAAGGCAGTAGCTGTAGTATATTGTCATTATTATGTACATTTAGCATGTATAATAAAAGAGTTGAGTAGCACATATTATTAAGAAAATGAAGATTGGCATATGCATGTGTCAGAAAGATGAGATTAGTTGTGGAGTGTTATAGCCAGGAAGAGAGTAGTTTCTTTCCTAAAATGAAAGGAACTATAAAGTAAATAAAAGTCTACAGCTATGAATATGTTCTTCCTGACTATATTTCTTAGTCAGTGTGAAGAGCAGAAAGTGAACGAGAAGTGAGTGTCAAGTGGGTAGGGGAGTAGAAGCTGTGAGAACCAAGGTGGGAGATACAAACAGGATCTAACTCCTACAGATGGCCAGGGAACATGTCCCATCCTGACACAGAAGCAAGAAGAAAGCATTGAGTGGCATTGGAAGAAAAAAATCCATAATCACAAAAAGACTGCGGCATTATAGAGGAGGCTAAACCAGGGTAAATAGGAGACAGGAAAGGCAGTTAGGAGGCACTGTAGGAGAGAAGACTTGATATGCTGTGATAACATGGAAATCAGTGCTGCATGGGAATAGTTTCAGTGCAACAGCCTGGAATGGTGGTGTAACAAATTATTGCATGAGATGAAAAGAGGGTCATCTGTGAGAAAAGCATGATATATCACCATGCTCACTTCACAGCCAAGAGTGTTTCACATCCCCAGAACATGCTTCAGAGTTCCAGCTATGTTCAAAGCATTAAAAAAAATACAGATACTTGTATGCACATTCATCTGAAATTCAATTTCTCTCCAGTAGCTTAAGAAACAAATATACTTTAAATACACCATTTTATTAATTCTTTGAAAGTTTTTTGTATGCATACTCTATATCTTGATCATGGTCACCATATTCCTCCTAGTTCCTCTCCCCATTCTCCTATCACTCTCAACTTTATACCCAGTTTTTCTTTCCATTATCTTTATAGTCCACTGAGTTCAGTTTGTGTGTTTTCCATATGTTCATGGGGCCATCAGCAAGCTGTCATCAGCCTACCAGAGACTTTCCCTTCCACCAGAAAATGGATTTCTCTGTTGGGATAACATGATTTTTATAAAAATACACTGGGGTGAAGAATGAGACAGAAGCTATAAGTACAGCTATGTCACTTAATAGCTTTTCCATTTTTATCTCTGAGTTTGGTATTTACTCATTTTTTTTTTCAGAAAAAGAAAAGGAAAACAAAATAATGAGGCTGCAGATTCATGTTTGTAGAGTCAAGCTTTGGAATTGAGGTGTTATTTTTTTATCTGCATAGACTGAGGCGGGCTATCCCAAGAGCTTATTTTATTTGCCTTTTAACCAAGGTGTTAATTAACGACTCCATAAATGTTACATTGATTTTGAATATTATCACATATCCATTGTAAATGGATAAATGGAGCTTTAGAGCATTGATAATATACTCCATGCAAAGAGGTAAGTTAATAGTTAATTCCAGAAGAAAGTAAATAGTTAATTACATACCAGTTAGAAGCCAGATTAGGAACATAGATAGTCTCTTCCAAGAATTAAACCATAATAGCATAGGAAAAGTTCACAATAAGTAATGGATTTTCAGGGGCTTTCCATATTAGTTCCTGTGTCTATTGGATTTCCTGGAACTTCTATCTTATAGTCACCAACTACAAGAACAATATAATTTTAACTAATAGCTGTTACAAAATCAATTCAGAGACACTGTGGTGATAAGAATTTTTAATGGGAGATGTAAAATTAAAGAAGCTTGAATGCTAGCTTAGCCTTCCACACTTGAAGAACACAGAGGAAACTGATGATTATCTGATGCAAAGTTCCTTTGGCAAGTACATCTGAACAGTTGTTTTTATCAAGCAGAACATTTGAAGCTGGACATCTGATCTGAAGGTGATGAGCACCCATGATTTGCATTTAAAGGGCAATCTTTGAGCTAAATTGTGTCCTGTTCAGGGCAATGGGCAAAACATGCCATTTCATTGAAGTAACCATTTATAGAGGGTTTTTGTTTGTTTGTTTGTTTTTGATTGATTGTTTGTTTGTTTTTTGAGACAGGGTTTTTCTGTGTAGCCTTGGCTGTCCTGGAACTCACTCTGTAGACCAGGCTGGCCTTGAACTTAGAAATCCGCCTGCCTCTGCCTCCCAAGTGCTGGGATTAAAGACATGCACCACCACTGCCTGGCTTACAGAGTTTTAACTGAAGGGATAAAATGGAATTTTTTTCCTTAAAATATTATCCATCCAGCTTTGATATAAATGTTACCTTCTTGAGAAGTTGCACAGTTGAAGTTTATCTTTACTTACTGATTCCTAAAGATTTAACGCCAACTTTCTCTCCCCTTATTATATTTATTAAAATTCTATCTCTAGATATATTAATTGATACAGTTTTCTATTGTAGCCTTCCAATTTATATGAAGACTCTTTTTTTTTTTTTTTTGGTTTTTTGAGACAGGGTTTCTCTGTGTAGCCCTGGCTGTCCTGGAACTCACTCAGTAGACCACGCTGACCTAGAACTCAGAAATCCGCCTGCCTCTGCCTCCCAAGTGCTGGGATTAAAGGCGTGCGCCACCACCGCCCGGCTATATGAAGACTCTTAAAAGAGATTGCCATACTTGCTCTTTTGTTTGCATCTTCTTCACTATTGTGACACCATACTTGGTAGAGAGCTGACAATATAACTACTTATTGGGCCAATAATAACAAAACATGGGAAGTATTCTGGTATAACCACTATTAGTTTAAAAGTTTGTAAGAAAGTAGAAATGTCATGGAACCAATAAGTCCTAAGTTCCATTCAAACCTCACAAATTTAAAGCCAGCCTTTATTGTTGGCATGGTCCACCTCTTGGGCCATTTGGTTCATTAGAGTTAATCTGGGTATTGTTGGGTGTTGAACAATATCTCTGGCTTCAGCATTAGCACTCCCATCCTATTGTGACAATCAAGCAGACTTAGACAAAACTGTACCATGTTGGAAACCACTAATCAAAGATGATAAATCAAGCCAAAAGAAAATACAATCTTAGCCTATGGCAAGGTAAATTGCTTTTGTATGTGGAGACCATTTCCCTTCATCTATTTTATGAATAGAACTCCTTAATAGTTTTTATAATAATTGTTTAATAATATTTCTTATACCATGAAGATATTTGTTAGCCCAGAATTTTCATAGACATAGAGAAACTTGCTTTGACTGAAAAAAAAAGAGGAAGACTTTATTATAAAGGCTATTTAGGGAAGACAAAATTGCTATATAGATTGGAGAGCCAGGGACAGAAAAAAACAGAATAAAGCAAAGCCAAACCAACAGTAACAACAACAACAACAACACAATCAAACAAAAAGCAACAAGAACAAGACAAAAGAATTCTAGAGTGTTGGTCAGGACACTAGAAAAATCACTCTTAATTTCAGTTTGGTAGGCATTGCTGTCATTATGCATTATGTTGAGGCACGTGTGCTTTCTTTGATTGTCTTCAGCCCTACTATCCAAGAATTTTGACAATGCTGCCTCCACTGCCACTAAACTTAGTAACACATTCTCGAAGCCCCTGCTCTTTTGCATCATTCTTTGTTGTGAGCATTTGATTATCTGACAATTAGGGATATTCTGAGTCTCAAAAGTCAAGATAGGCTAACCAAGTGCACACATGACCTTTTGTTCTACCTTTCACTAGGGTCATGTCCTGAAGAATTTGCTAAACACTAGATAAAAGTATAAATTCCAGAAGATTGCAAAGCAATATGCTCTAACCAAGACACAAACTACAGCCAAACCCAATGGTACTTAAAGTAGAAAGGAGCTATCTGCAGACACCCTTTGCTTGTTGAATGAGTAAACATTGGATGGGTTGAGTTATATTTAACCATTATTCTTAAGGAAATTTTGGCAATTTGGTCTTTTGTGAAAGTAGGTACTCACAAAATAATATTTAGCATCCTGCTTCCTCTGAAACCTTTGGCTGCATCAGCAGTAGACACAGTGAGAGGGAACAGCTCTGCTGTTCTCTGAAGGCCCATTTCCCCTGACTCTATTCCTCATGTGCCTCGAATGGCTCCCAAACAAGGACAGACACAAGATGCTTTGACCACCCAATTGCAATTGCATTTGCTGGGTTTCCAGAATGCATTGCATTTCATTATGGTAACCCTGTCCTCTGTGAGCTAGTCTGCATAACAAACAGTCAGCGCCTTCATGGATAATTCAAGCTCCAGCAATTTCTCAGCTCAGATGGAACAGTACCAGCTTTGCTAGAGTGGAAAACAGATTATAAACTGCAAACTCATTAATTCTACAAATGTTTGCTATACTTAGGAAAAGCCATTTCCCATCATTTTCCTCATCTCCTTCTAGAATCAAGTTGGCTCAGTTTGAACACTTCCTAATAAATTCACTCCAGTGACTATGCAAACTGGAGAGGACAAAAGAATTGTGCTTTGAGTGTGTGAGCAGGGAGGAGAACTAACTTTCTAAGCCCCATTCTTCCTTTTTAATACACTCACTGCAGTTTATTTTGAGTTGCCAAGTTGTGCCAGTGTAGCAAATTACCCTTAAATCCTATTGACAACACAAAGTTGCATTTCTTGAACAGATCAAGTCCATCATCTTTTCTCAGTGGAGTTTGTTCTATATAATTTACTGTCACAGGTATGTATAGGATATGATATAAGCACAGTGGTATTTAACCCACATTGAATAAGGACAAAGAGTCATTCTTAACCATGTAAAGCCCAAGATAAGGCTTCATGGATGTGGAGAAGTTATCTATAATTACTGAACTTTAACGAAGCACAACTGTCAATATGAAAAAAGACAGGTGTATGCAGAATATTAACATTGCTCATTATGAAATCAAAAATACCAAAAGACAACAAAGAAAAACAAAACTTAAAAGGATCAAGTTACTAGAAGGGCAAGTTACTAGAAGGACATTTGGAGGTATGGGCCTTAAGCTGAGTAGGAAGGGAGTTTAAAAGAGCCTATCTCAGAGTATAAAATAGACAAATTTATTTCTGGAAGACAACTTGGGTTTTGTTATTGAGATGGTACATGAGGACAAAGAGACTAGCAAAAACTGAGTATGCGGAGTCCAAGATAGAGAATGAGAAAAATGAGAAGAATGAAGAGGAAAAGAACAAACAAAATCTTTGGAACTATAAATGACAGAGCATGTTTGTGATTGACAGGATGAAAGAGACAAGAAAGTTAGGTTAGAAGCCCTTGTTTCTTCAGATTGATAACAAACTGACTTTCAGATAAAGAGAATGTTAACCTTAACACCTTAAAAAAATGCATGATTCATATTCTATCCAATCGAACTTAAGACATCAATAATATTGAGCAGATAATTTGGTTTAAAAATGCTGTAACTCAAAAGAAAAGTCTAGAAATGATGTATATTCACAGGAGAATCATTATGTAAGTGACAGACCAAATCCTTAAAGTAAATAACATCATCATTCATAGTAATTTAAAGACTGATATTTGCAGCCCATACAAGAAGCTCCAATGTCCTTTCTTAAGAAGGGAAAGAGAAGATAGAGGAAGGCATTAAGTAGGCTGAGAAGAAGAAGCCATCACAAAGAACAAGAGTTTTAATGGGCCAGGATCATCAAATCATTAGAAAACTTAAACAAAATTATCCATCTGAGGGTGGAAGGTACAGAGCAGTCCAGGAAATTAAAATTGGAAGCATATCCACTAGATTTAATCATGTATGTGTCACTTAGAATCTCAGTTTGTGTCAATCACAATGGACCTATTTGTTGAATATACATTGGATATTTACTATCCTGCATTGAGCTGAACACTAAAGATCAGAGTGAATAAAACAGGTGTAGACAGTGCGGAACCTGGACTCTTGTGGATGACAAGGACGTAGTAAACAACCCCTTGTGGAATAAAAGCAATTACTTTTGTAATTGTGTTATGTGTTACGAAGATAAGTTTTAAAAAATAAATTAAATGAGTCAATAAAATATACTTTTTTATTGCATATTTTATTTATTTACATTTCAGATGTTATTCTCTTTCCCCATCCCCCCTTCTCACCCCTCCTCATCCTGCTTCTGTGAGGGCGTGCCGCCCCTCAGCCACTCCCACCTTCCTGCCCTTGTATTCCCCTACACTGGGGAATCCAACCTTCACATGACCAAGGAACTCCTCTCCCACCTATGCTCCACAAGTCCATCCTCCCCTCCATACACAGCTGGAGCCATGGGTCCCTGCCTATGTGCTCCCAGGCTGGTGGTTTATATCCTGGGAGCTCTGGTTGGTTGGTATTGTTGCTCTCCTCATGGGGCCTGCAAACCATTTCAATTCCTTCAGTCTTCTCTCTAACTCCTCCATTGGGAACCCCTTGATCAGTTCAATGGTTACCTGCGATCTGCTCCATCTGGGTATCCATTCCACGTGCAATCACCAAAGGCAGACACGGTTGTGGATGCCAGGAAGTGCATGATGTCAGGAGCCTGATATAGCTGTCTCCTTAGAGGCTCTGCCAGAGCCTGACATATACAGAGGTGGATGCTCGCAAAATACACTTTTGAGATTTTATCATCAAGGACTCTTTGGAAACCGACATAAACTAATACACAGAATACAACCTTAATTCAAGGGACTTTTTGTAGTGAGATGTATAAAAAATTGTGAAGGTTCACATAGGTAATTATGCAAGAAGAACAAGGGATAATTGACAAGTCAATGCCTAGGAGACACAAAGGAGCCCCGAGATTCCTATCAGAATTGGATTTGGTTTAGGAAAGAAAACTTCTCCGGAAGAAAGTCTAAAAGGCTGAAAAGAACAGGGAGAAACTAGATGAGGTTGATATTCTTACTCAAGTAGGTACTAGGTCTCTTTTCTAAGGACAAGGAAGGTGACATTTAATTAGAAAGCTTGTAGAAGGAAAATAATTTGTTTTCTTAATTAATAGCTTCCAAATGCTTATAAACTAATGTAATCTCTTCAGAGCCAAGGTCACATATGCCTTGACACTTGGAACTTTGACAGTGTACTCTATTGTTACTACATTATGTAATTCACCATTGGACCATGTGATTGGGCATTGGTGAAAGCAAGCTAACTAAGCAGATGTTGTACTTATGTTTGGCACCCCCATCTTATGTGAATTTATAGTTCCTGAAAAGGGCAAGTCCTATATGACAAAGCTCTTAGACATCTGGAGGGAAATCGTCAAAAAGAGCTAAAATGAATTCATTTTATTTAGCTTTGCTGTGACATGAATGAGACATAAGAATTTTTTAACTTAAAACACTGTGATTTGGGGGTGTATTTTTAATGAATATATGTTATGATTAATTTTAATTGCCAACTTGTTATAATATAGAATTATCTGGGAATGGGGTATTAATGACGAATTGTATAGATCAGGTTAGCCTGTGGGCATATCTATGGGAGATTGTCTTGATTGTTTGAATTAAGGTAGGAAGATCTTCCTACATGGGCAGCAAGCTTTGGATTTGGGCTCTGGACTGTATAAGTGCACAGGATGGGCCAAACAAACAGGCACATGTGCATTCATTCCTTCTCTGCTCTTGATTGTGGATGTAGTGTGAGCAGTTGCTTCAAGTTCCTGTCAACTCTCCATAATTATTGACTGTCACCCAGAGTTGTCAACCTAACGAGTCCCTACCCAATTAAAGTTGCATTTGTCAGGATAGTTTATCATAGTAACAGGAATGATAATAGGACACTCTCCTTCCTGACAAATACAACTAGTATAAAGTATCATGACATTAATTCTATCATATTTTCATATTCATGTGCTTCATTTGTTATTTGTTGTTTTATAATCAAGCATGAGTTTAACAAGACACAGTTATGCTTATTTTGAATATTCTTGTTTATTTATTTTGGAACTAATGTAGAAAGGTCTGGAGCCTATATAAGAACGTGGACAAAGACCTTACTTCTTAAGAGCACAATTTGTCCTATTGATAAGATCCCACACTCAACTACTTGGTCACATTTCCCAACCCATTTCTGTGCTTTCAGCATCAAATTGCTCCTCTCCACATGTAACTCAGAACTTAGGTCTCCACAAAGAGGCAGGTATTGATCAGCCAAGACAAAAAGAGAAAGTATTTCTTTTTCTTGCAATAATAACCATACCTTCCAATTATCTCTGAAGGGACAGAACATGTAATATAAGACCTTTCAGAAATGTGCCATCCAAGATTATAGACCTCAGAGCCTCCCTACTTTACTTTCAGTTATTTATAAATAAATGGCTTTCTTACCTCATTCTTGTCCTTTTGTCACAAAACCTTTAAACATTTCAACCTCCACTTCAACCACATTTTTTTTTTTTTTGTTAGAGTCGAAGGATATTAATAAAAGCTACTGCAAAACAGATAGCAGCACAAGATTTTGGCAATTTAATGAGAACTGAAAGAAAAAAATCTTTTTGATTAACTTTTCCTCTGTAATTTTTGAGACATTATAAGAATTTATGATATGCATAATCTTGACCATCTAGTTAATTAAAAGATTCTTTTCTTATTCTCTTTCAGAGAATAAGAATAATCTCATTTCTAATCACAACAAAGTAAAAAGTATATGAAATATATGTAACACACTTAGTACAGAATTTAGCACATATTCTTAAAAATTAATTTTAACTAACTAATCAAAATTGTAATTATTTATAGAACTAAAGTATATCCTAGATATTATTAATAAATTATTTTTAATTGCCATACTGACAAGTGGAAATTTCTATAATGATAAAAACCATTTTTGTGTTTATTATTTTTCATAGATATAACAAAATTCCAGAGATAAATAGAAAGAGATTAAGGTTGTTATTGCTGGGTTTTTGCTTGTTTGTTTTGAGCTTTGTTTTTCATGTCATGGTTTCAGAAATTTCAGTCCATGAGATCCTGACCCCATCATTTTGCATCTGTGAGGCAGCAGAGGATGCTGGTATGTGACAGAGTCAAACTGCTCATCCCAGATGATCAGTAAAATAAAAATGAATCTCAAGGTAGAGGGTTCCAATATACCCTTTGTGATGGTTACTCTTTCTTGTCAATTTGACAATATCTATAGTTATTTGAGAAAGTCTTCAGGCACAGTTGTGAAAAATGATTTGCAAAAGGTTGTAAATTACCTTTTGTGGTAATGCCTGTGAGGGGTTATCTTGACTAGATTAACTGAGGTTGGAGGAATCACTCTAAAACTGGGCTTGGATCCTGAACAACATAAAAAGAAGAAAGTTAGCATACACCAGCATGCATTATTCTCTTCTTGACCATGGACATCATATGATCAACCAGGTGCTTCAGGCTCTAACATGTGTGACTTGCCTGTCATGGTAAATTATACCTTCAAGCTGTAAAGAAAATTAAATGCTTAAGTGACAATGTTACTTAAGTTGTTTTTGTTAAAATAAAAATGTTGCCGGGCGGTGGTGGCGCACGCCTTTAATCCCAGCACTTGGGAGGCAGAGGCAGGCGGATTTCTGAGTTCAAGGCCAGCCTGGTCTACAGAGTTAGTTCTAGGACAGCCAGGACTACACAGAGAAACCCTGTCTCGAAAAAACCAAAAAAACAAAAACAAAAATAACAAAATAAAAATGTTTTAGAATTTCCACTGCTGTGATAAAACATAACTAAAAGTAACTTGAGGAAGAAAGGAATTACTTCCTCTCACAGAAGCCATGGGGAATGCTGCTAACTGATTTGCTCTCATTGCTTTCTCATCCTTTCTTAAAGGCCCCAACACCATCAGCACAGTAACTTGTGCCCTCCCTCCTTAATTATTAACCAAGAAAATGCATCACAGGCTCATATACAGGCCAATCCAGTTAGGCACACTTTCCCTACTGAGGTTCCAAATTAAAAACAAACAAACACACAAACAAATAAACAAACAAAACCCCCCAAAACCTATTTAACAAGTTGACATAAAACTAGCAAGTGTAGACACCCTTCAAGGGCCTGCTCCAAATGGCCTAATTTTTTTTCAATTAAATCCAATCTCCTGAAATTCTGAGGGCAGAGTCTTAAGACATTTAAGAACCAAACAATAACAGTGCTACATCTAACTTGTGTCACATCATAGGCATTAGCCATGTGTTACCACTGCACACTTCAAGAGTGCCTAGCATGACTGGAATGCCACTTAATGTTATTTATCTTGAATAATATACATTGTAATGCTCACATATGCCTAGCAACTACTGTCTTGGTTAATACAGTATTAGAACAGCTATCAGTGTGAACACCATCCTTTCTTTGTAGAGCACAGAGTAATGACAGAAGTATTAGGCAACCTGTTCAGAAATTAATATACAAGTGTTTGAACTGGGATTTGGACTCAGATTTGACCCATTCCTTCATTATGGATGTTATTGTATTGAAAAAAATCTTAAACTTTATGGAGACCTCAGTTCTTTTCTGAATGTCACTTGAAATGTTTAAGTAGACTATAAACCTTAGTTTAAGGCATATATAAACTTATATATGCCTTAGACTATAGTCATCAAACTGATGAAGAACTCAACAAGTTAGCTTAGTTCAACTTCCTTCTTCCTGATCCAGGACATTCTACTGTACATTTTTCCAATGTCCTATGATGTGTTTCTCCACAGATGATGTTTCACTCTCCTGCCATGTACTGCCAGTGCCAGATGGTTTGAAACTTCACAGTGCAATGTTAGTTTCAATTACAGTCTTTCTTTTCCTTGCATTAATATACAACTTCATGTAATATCTTGAGGTAAATGGTTACAAACTGATTAAACTGTTAAAACAGTGTCTTCTCAGCTTGCAAGTCTCTTTCAAGCCTTTGCATACAAGCCTTAGTTTTGGGTATTGGGAATACTATGATGGGAATAAAGTAAAGTGTGTGTGTGTGTGTGTGTGTGTGTGTGTGTGTGTGTGTGTGATGGGGCATCAGATTTGTTGGAAGGCCCATCTGGGAAATTCATGATGATGGAAATCCTGAAATAATAGAATGTGTCAGAGTGTAATTCACACACTACTGTGACTGTGTTCCTATGTTAACTAGCCAAAATTGTCATAGGACTATTTGATTAGAGAATAGCCCTGGGACTTTGATACTGGCAGAACCACCATCCAATACATCAACAATGAGAACTGGTTCATTCTGCTTTATAAATAAAAGAACCACTATCTCTGAATTAGACGAGAGTGGCTTTCATCATAGCTCTGCAAAGAGGCCTGTGGGGGAGACAAGATGAGGCAAAGGGAAAAGTTCATAGGCGTTTGAAGTCACTCTCTGCACTTTGAGGTTTTCCCAATCAGCAGTCAACCAGGAAGACTATCTAATTCAAACTTTTTGGATTTATCTGAAATTTTAGAAGTTAATCATCTTACTTAGCCCTATAGGGCACTGTTGATAATCCTCTTCAGGACTATACGCACTGACAAGTTTTATTTGATCCTTAATTTCTTTTCCTTTATCCAAACCTAGTCTTCATGCTGTTTTTATAAGTCCTTTAAGACAAAAATCTAAATATGTCATTTCTGTCCATAAGCCTCATCGATTTTTCATCCCCCAGAAGTTAGAAAACAATCTTTTGAATAGCATTAAACATCACTCTAAAATTATAGGTTTCAATGATCAGCTTTTCTTTATAAAAAAGATTTTGAATTGTTCTTATCCTTCTAAATTTGTATAACTTTATTATGTCATTTCTTGACACCTGCCATGGTTTTATTTCTCTATGAATTTTTTTAATCTACCAAGGTTTCAGCTTGCATATTCATTCTATGAGTGTTTTGAGCTCTTAGCATCCAGCTACCTTCAAGTGCTCCTATCACAAGCAAATTCCAAATTTTCTGTACCACCGTCACTTCTGTGTGAAGTCCATTATTAACACATAGATATTATGGAGAATCACAGATCTCAGTAATCTCAAGCTGAAACTTGTTGAGACCAAATCTCAATTTGTGACTTGTCCTTTACGCCACTGATGACTACTTAAGGAGATTATATAAACATTCCAAAAGTCTAAGTCAGGATAGAATCCATAGAATCCTAATAATGAGGCAACATGGACATATTATTACACCAATAGACTGGGAAGACTTTCACTTAGAACAGTCTCTGACTACTTATAAGGGAAGAATTTTAAAGACGTTGGCCTGGAATGACAGCTAGGAAAGAGAAAGAAAGGATGGTAACTAGTGCTGACTTTCAAGATAAGGACATAGGCTACCTCCAATTCTGTGGCCACTCAGCTCAGGCCCTATACATAGACCATCTTCAGTGCTTTGTGAGTTGCTTCTGATCAAAGACCAACATCCTACCAAGGAATCTGTAGGCAGCATATGTGGCAAGGATTGAAGAGCACACTACTCCTCTTTCTCAATTAAGGTGTCCCTAGGGCTCCCATAAGATAGCCCCTGCCACCTGCCTCAATCCCCTCCTCACAACCTCTTTTCATTTCTTTGGAGTAACTAACCTAATCCCACTTTCTACCAAAGGCCAATAGTCCTCACATGAGCTAAGGACCTAGACAGGATGCCTGAACTATCTCTCTCTGTTTTTCCATTAAATTCACCCATGTCATAATCAACCTCTAGGCCAGGTCTTATCTAGAACTTGCATCCTGTGCCCAGTCCACTGAATTCACTGAACCTTAGTCTACCTAAACTTGGTTTCAATTCGAAGGCTTAGTCTAAGTTTCATACCCGCATTGCAGGTTCAATTTAATCAGACTCCCTCCATTGCACTATTCCAACACCTATGATTAGACAATCCTTTACCCTGTGTGCTAACCCAGCCTGATTGGCCCTCCTGATCATAGCTTTCTCCACAACATTCATCCTGTAGGTTTAGCCTCTGTTCAGTTCTAGTTTGATGATCTCTCTGACTCTATGGGCGTATACATACCCTCCTCAACTTCTAGTCCCCACCCCACATTCTAGTTGACATATACCATATTACACATCTAGGCTTTCCCCATATTACACATTTTTGAGGGAGTCCAAATTGGTGAATACCTGGAATTTCACCATCCAGAGCCCTCAGGCCTTGCTGCATAGCCTATACACTGGCCTAGCCTGGGACAGTTTAAAATAATAAATTAGAAACACAGCCAAAGAATAAAATCCATATGCCATGGCCTCATAATCACACCAATAACATTAAAGGTTAAGGCAGTATCCCACCTACCCCTGCCCCCATATCCACCACTCTTACAAAAAAATGCAGTGAGAATTATGTAGGTCCTAGATAGAGCACAGGACATATAACTCAATTGGAAAACTAATGGAAAAGCCTTGCAATTAGGATAGATCAAGTGGAAGGTAGAATATCAGGACTTAGAGACAAAGTAGAGGAACTAGACTACACATACTAAAAACATAGCAAACAGTTAAAAGCACATGAGAGAAATATGCAGTGTATGTGGGACAGCATGAGAAGACAAAATCTCTGAATTATAGACATAGATAAGGGAAAGAAACCCAGATCAATGATGTAGACCAAGTCTTCGACAAGATCATATTTTAAAAACATTTTCCATAGTAGCATTAGTCATAATAGCCAGAAACTGGAAACAACCTAGATGTCCTTCATCTAAAGCAAAGATAAAGAAAATCTGGTACATTTACAAAATAGAGTATTACTCAGCTGTTAGAGTAAATGATCTTATGAAATTTGCAGGCAAATGGATAGAACTAGAAAAAAAACAAGACAACGACAACAGCAAAAACATTGTAAGTGAGGTAACCCAGACACAGAAAGACAAACATAATGTATACTCACTTATAGATGAATATTACCTTTAAAGTAAAAGTTAATCATGCTACTACCCACTGACTCAGAGAGTCTAAGTAACAAGGAGGCCTCAAGAAAGGCCACATAGATCTCCCTGAAAAGGTGAAATAGAATTGATTTTGAGGGTGGATTTGAGAAAGTTGGAGATAGAAACAGAAAGGAACAGGGCTGGGGTGTAGGGAGTGTGGAGAGAGAGAGAGAGAGAGAGAGAACTGGGGAGATGATTAGAATTGGGGGGGCATTTAGGGGGTGATGTGGAAATCTAGTGAAGTGGAAACTCCCAAGAATCTACTAGGGCGACCCTCGTGAAGAGTGTTAGAAATGGGGAATACGGATCCTGAACCAGTTAACTTCTGTCAAATATATGCTGCTGCCTTGCTTTATCTCATGGGCGTGCTCTTTATGTGTCTGGAAAGATGGTATTGTAGAGTAGTTGTGGATGGTCTCTTCATCCATCCTCCCCAAATTCAGAGTTAGTTGTCACCTGATGGCTGTGAGACGTGGGCAAATGGGTGGGCCCTTCTTATTTCTATTTCCTACATATTGAAGGAGAAAATATATTATGGGGCACAAGCGGACTGGAATAAAATACTTCAAGCTTACAATGTTCCACAGAGCTTAAAACAGTATTTTCTCAGTATGTGATAGCAGTTAAAATGAAGAGTTATTGAGACTCCATGTGTAATAGGAATGAATGGTTACCGTTTGGACAAGCATGATGTCGCACAGGATGACAATATCCAGCCTCTGCTCATGGACATGAATAAAATCAACACCACTCCTGGCAGGTAGCAAGTACCAGTTAAGTCCCTGCATTGGAGCAGGTGTCTGCATCCTCACAGTGAACAAAGCCTACAGATGCATCAATTTCTATGACCTATTTGTGGACCAGAAACATTGTAAGAAAAAGGAGTGCAAAAATCATTGTGCCCTCCTTCCACTGTCAATAAATAGGAAAGCACTTACTAAGAATCAAAATAACATGGCTTATTACTAAAGGACATACTACCTATCCAGAGGAGTGAGATGCTTACCTAACTGAGAGCTGAACATGTCATTCTATTTTATAGCTCTGCTTATGCCTACAGGGTGCCCTAGAAGAGGTCTCTAGGTTAAAATTTGATCATACTGTTGAATAAAGTCCTTGGTAATTTAGCTTTGAAGTTCTCAATCTAAATTTTATCCCTTCTTTGAAATTTCTTTGGAACACCCACATAATTACATAATTTATTATTGAGTCATAGAAAATATAATTCTTTATGTATAGAAAGTATAATTATCAATGTATGTCTCACTTTTCAGCATCTCTTTTAAAATAAAATAGATTTGCATGCATGGTTTCTCTTTTATGACTACACAATCACTTCTCATATTGTAGGCTACACACACACACACACACACACACACACACACAGAGCAAACTCCATAGAATTTTCTTCTTTCTGGTAACTCCCTTGGCCTATCTCAGCTCACTCAATCTCTCCCCTTTGTTCTCCTCTATAACAACTGTGAACAGGCTAATGCACAGAACTTATCTTCTCTCGATCAAATTATGTGTTGCTGTATGCACTCTGTCTCAGGAAGTATGAATTTGCAATTTTTTGACTTGAATGATATCACTTTCATTTTCTATGTGACTGCTTGCTTCTCAATTCTCAGGTGCCAGGCCAATTGTTGCTTTTTAGAGATATATTTCATGATTGAAAATAAAGCCAGCCTGCCCGTTTCAAATCACTGCCATTCACCCACTGCTATATTCACTCTCATTACTCTATTTTATCTGTATACATGATATCATCTTATTTACTGTTATCAGTTGTTTACTCCATTAGAAAAAAAACCAGTTCCTTGAGGGTGATGATTGCCAATTTTATTTATTGCTACAGCTCTATACCTTAACAATATCCACAGCAGAGTTACTTTCAGTAAACATTTGTTGACTGGCTGGTTGACTGGCATCCTTACTAAACAATAAGCTGCCATATGATGGAAGATGTACCTTCTATATCCAGATCATGAGACAAGCACCAGCATACGCTATGCACCTAAATATATGTTGATCAAATGTGTGATGATGAGTTAGCCAACCAAGACTAGCTATTCAATTAAAGATCAAGAAGGTAAACACATTCATGGACTGCCATTACCTGGGAGGGTATCCAGTAAAGACTGGCTGAAGAAGAGCAAAAGAGTTAAAAGGAACTCAGTTGGGATACAGAAGAAAGCTCTGTACTTAGCATGAGCTCAACATATGTTTATTACATTGATTTGACAAAGTGAGTTTTCTACTTCAACACAATTAACTTTTTAAAAAGTACCTTTGAATCCTGCTTTAGGCTCACCTGCTGCTTCATTCAAGAATGTATGTAGGGGATGAATTTCTGTGTGACAGGTGTCCAACAACATGCTAACAGCCAAATCTATTGAAACTCTAATGTTGACTCTCAGGAAAGCTTTTCTTTGAAGCCTTTCCCCACCCCCCATGCCACATAAAGAATGCTATTCTCTTGAGGCATCACAATGGTAGTCCACAAATGAACCCTCATCCTTTGAGAGAGACTAACTGTAGGGGAAAAAGATAATTACTTAGTTCCTTTATCTCCAAATTATTTGTAATAAAATCTGAAATCGCACCACAAGGTCTTTCATGAGAATGTCATAAATTAAGATGCATCAGTGTATCTGGTACATCTGTTCCATTCTCTGGCCCTTTGTCTTCTGCAAAGAGCACACCAACCTCAATACCCAGCAGACAGCATTTACGCAAATGATGTCGTGGTCTACAGCATTAATATTCAGCGATTGTCTGTCATAGACACCTTACTGTACATCTGTTATGCAAATGTATGTTAATTCTGACTCCCTGACAGCTGCCTAGCTTCCCTCCCTAAAATGATCTTTTCCATTTTGAAGTTTGCAATCTGTTCCCCAAAATGTTAATCCAACAATTAGCTGAAATTGCTAAACAGAAATTGTACATGTTCAGTCTAAAATAGAAGGTAGCATTTTAAAATAGATGATGAACTTTCTTCCCACATCATTTATTTTATATGTGCTTGCACACAATGTAAACATTGCTCTCAGCACAGCTTGGATGGGCTAAGTGGCAGTTTTCTTTACCAAGGCCCTTGAAGTGTGACAGGAGAGGAGACATCATTCCTATCATCCAGAAGACTCTGTGGTCAAGGATGATTTTAGTGATGCAGTGTTTATTTCCAAGTTCAAAATGTCTCTCCCCCCAAGAAAGAGTTTTATCAAGTACTTGTATACTAAAAAAATAGCAGCATGGAATTATAAAATTTTGAATGGCCTAAGGGAATATCCCAGGACAAACACAGCATAGTAAACACTCTCTTGGTACACAATTGATGATTGATAAATATAGCATACGTCCATATTTACTAACTGTTCATCCTAAGGCATAGATGAAAGCCCTCGAGGAAGTCCTATGCATAAAGATTTCCAAGAGGATCATATAATTTGAAACAATAACTTATGATATAAATTATACCAAACACTTGGAGGAAATCTACCAAGTCAGAGGAAATACTTGTATGTCTATTATGTGTTGGCCATATGAGTTAATGTTTAATGTTCTTTGGAGGTTTGTTCCATTAGGAATCCTATTTAAATTATGACAATGAAGGTGTGAAATCACTTCTGAAAATCTAGAGTTTCCATGAATTTCTTTCAGCTATCTGCTCTGAAGCAAGCACATCCAAGGAAACCATTTCATGTTTGGAGTGCAGCAGGATACAAGCTTCAACTTTACTACACCATTTAGTTTCCTCCAGATGAATGTCTGATAATTGATCTTCTGGAACAGCCAAAGCATAGTTAAAGGATATGGGCTTGATATATTCTTTATTCTAATTTTAGGAATTGGTACATTTTTATTTATTATCAGATCCACACTTTTGTTGCCCTAAGAATCTACTTCTACAATGTTGATGCTGAACCTGACAATGTATTGGGTTCTCCTGTATTCTAATATGTGTCCTTTGTAATCTAGTTCTACATTAGCAATAAGACAAAACATAGATAAAATATCTTAAAGAAATACTTGATGTGCAATAAACTTTCACTGATTTTCAATGGCCCTATAAGGATATAACCAGTAAAATTAAAATGTTTGTTGGCTTTTATGTGATTGTATTATTTCAAAAGTTTCCAAGACATTAAAATATTTTTAATATTTTATTTATTTTAATATATTTTAAAATATATTTCTAAGACATTAAAAAATTATAAATCTATTTGTATATCCACTTCAGCCTGAGAAAGTTGGTCTTATATCCTACAACTGGATGTTAAAAATTTGTTACTTGTATACTGTAATTTCAGTAAGTTATTATAACAATTGTTATAAAATTTTCTGACTGAATGCATCTTTATATAGCTCTTTATGGATGTGAAATAGTTAATATGTATGCAAAGCTAACTATCACTAAAGTCACTAAGTCATCGAACTCCAGAGGTTGAAGACAGCATGCAAATGCTGATGCGTAAGTTCCATTGAAGCATAGATTATTAAATGTCTCATGGTCACAAGTCATTATCTCCCCTTACTTTGAAGTAGAAAATGTAAAAACACAAAGATATGAGGAGGAATGGAGAGGCCTCTTTTTGAGGAACTCCAGGACAGGAATGTTGGGAAGAACCTTTATTTCATTCATACACAAGGAGCTCTTGTGGAAAACAGCATAGAAATTATAAGCATTTTGTAGTGGGACAGGGAGGATTTTGAACCACTGCAATTTCAGGACTCTCCTAGACTAGTTTCATTCTACTAAGCGGTGTCATAGCCAAACCTCAAAGACATTTTTTGTTGGCTTCTGCTTTCCAGTTTTTTTTCCACTTCCCCAGATGGTGTGTGTGGCTTTGGCTATCACTTTCAAGCTTCACTGACCTGGATGATGGACGAGGATTTGCTTTGGACCTCCGAGTCCAGGCTGGAGTGCAGGTGTCAGATTCAGTATGGGTTTCATCCACTCCTGCAATAGTTCCAAGTTGAGCTGTTCCTAGCAATTTTATGAAGCACTGGAATCATGAGTTATTCCAGTCATGAAGAGTGCAACCTCTCCATTCCCTGAAACAGCTCTGGAGGGGAATTTCCCTCAGCATGCAGGTGATATTGTTCCTGCGTCTTACACACACTGCAATATTATGCACAAGAGACTAAGTGGAATGGACTCACCAAATGGAAGGAACCAGTACTACAAGTACAGCTCAAATTGAACAATATAGTTGTTCTCATTGAGGACATGAGCTCTCCCTCTCTTAGGGCATCTATTTGAGAAGGAATATTTTCATTATTTTGAATTTCAGTGCAAATTTCTTTACTTAATGTCATTGGAAATAGTTATTAGTTGGCTAACAAGAAAGCCAGTTAAATTAGAAAATCATAAGAAATGACATGTGCCTTTCTTAAATATTCCATATAATTTTCAACAGAATAGTGTATAGCAATTAAACAATGTTTGGATGTCAGGGCAAGCCATTTTCTTTAAATACCAGTCCCTTGAATATACTCCATTTTATCTTTTTTATAACCTTGGATCCTAATGAATTCTTCATGGTGACTGGTGTCAGTTGTCTTAAAACGGAGTAATACATACTGACAATTGTGAGTTTAATCTTTCTGGAAAATTCCTAATTTTCCACTTTTCATCAGTCTCACTTTCACTTAGTCAAATATTTTTTAAGTGATGTTTTTTCTCTACTCCATGTGAACCATTAAATTTCATTTTAAGTAGAAAAAATATTCTGTAACTTTCTGTTGATACCTATGATGTCTCTGGTGAGTTAACATTTAATTTAAATTTGTAATTACAGAAAACAAGTATGACCAATGTAAGTACACATGTGAACAAAATCAATCTAACATTGGTAAATCAATTTGTTTTGTGGTAAAAATACACAAAAATGCTGATGTATGGTCTACTACCTACAATTATATTGATAGTATTGATGGTATTGTCACTGTCTGTCCATAGACTTGTGAAATTACACAATATAGATTGATCTGAAAAATTTGTTTCCCACTGGCCAATCATGTTTTCTCTATTTTCTTAGGGTCTTATTAATGACTCACATTTATTTTATTTTATTTTTTTCAGTTAAAAAGAATTCATTTTCTTTTTTCTTTTTCTTTTTTTTAATTTATTTTTTTTTCAAATCGTAATTTTTACTTATTCACACAAGGGTTATAAGCACAAAAAGGCAGGAAGTGGGGAAGTGGATGACACTGGAGCGTGAGTGTTCAGGGGGAATACAGATATCTTTCAGTACAGGCTGAGTGAAGGTTCAGGGGACAGGTTGCTATGACTCTGTCTGTGATTCACTTGTCCTTATCTAAGTTGGTGTTATCTGCCAAGGCTACCTATTTACAAGGTCTGTGACTACTCACGCTGGTAAATTTCGACAAAAGCTGCTTGTTTACAATAGCTTATAGCCCTCTGTTTCAATGTTTTTCCACAGAGACCCAAGACTTGGTGTTAGTATACATGTATGACAGACCTATTGCTGATTTCAGGCCTATGGCTGATTTTAGGCCTTCAATGTATAAGCAGGGCTGCCCCTGATATCTCCTCCCTTCTCTAAGTATAGAAGGGCTGTGGCAATTCTGATCTTGCAAAGGTGGGGATACTAAACATGTTGCAATTATCCAGAAATTCTCACACTTAGGTCATGGTGTTTTTACTATTATCTTTCATTGTAATTTTTTAGCCCTTTACAGTTGAAGAATATTTTCCTTTCATTTTTCTTCCCCAATACTATATTCTTTCCTTCCCAACGCTATAAAAAATATGCACACACCTCACCTTTAGGACTTAACCATGGACACATGGACTCTTCTTTATTGGCTGTTTTCATTTTCTAAACTTGACATTTCTAAAGGACAACATGATAGGCACATCTCAAGTCAGCTGTTGTTTTGTTAGTTTGTTTGTTTGACTTTACATCTAAACCTCTCTAAAAGGTAACAATTGTAACAAAATATGGGAAGGAAGAAAGATAATAGTAGCTACACATAGAATGTATAGATAGATCAGCTCAGGTGTGAATGTGTGGTTTTGTGTGTATGTGTGTGTGTGTGTGTTTTTGTGCGCATGAACATTGAAGCAGACATTTATCTTGCCAACAAATACAAGCTAATATTTATAGATGTAGAGCTGACTAGATTGCCCCAGCAGGGTTCACATGCTGAATAACCATGAGTGCTGTGGGGAGTCAGTCTTGAGACTTCAGCAAAATACAAATTTGGACTAGTGGACACAGTGAGATCACCATGCCCTACTAGGTGATATCTGCCTCACTTAGGGGTCTTTAGGAAGAGGAATTGGTGTCATATATTAAAAAGGTCAATGGATAGGATCTTGGCTCTGATCATAACGTATAGGCATGTAGTCTGGGTTTGGAAGATTAATGAATTTCAGGAATAAAAATCCAAAGTCAAGGAAACTTCACCTGCATATCTCAGGGAAAACCATAAAGCATAGCAGTGACAGTTATTCTGAGCACCAAAGCCTTTCCTTTCCTCCTATACCCTCTGTAGAGTGTCAGCTCTCAAAAAGATGTTAACAAGAACAAATATGATTCAAAAGGATGACTATTTTTCTAGCACATGATATTGTCTTGGATGATGGATTAAGCTCAGAGATGCTTACAGCACTAGCAGGTAGTGTCATTAGCATTTTAAAGGCTTTGTTCAAATTAACAAGGCCTCTGATTCCTTCTAGGTTCCTTTTCATAAAAAAACATAGTTTGTTACACAGGAGTCAAAATTAATGTCTGAAAAGAATGAGACATTTTGTCAGGATTAAATTTTGTCAACTTAACACAAACTAAGACATATCTGGAAAGACAGACTTTCAACCAAGGAATTGCTTTCATCAGATTGGCCTGTAGGCATATTTGTTGAGCATTATCATCATTGCTAATTAATGGAGGGATACCCAGTGCACTGTGTGTGGTGATAACCTTGGACAGCAAGGCCTGAGCTTTACAAGAAGGGTAGCTAAGCAAAACAGGAGCTAACTATTAAGCATCTGTACTGGATGGTTCCTGCCTCTGTTTCTTCTTGACTCTCTGCCTTGATTTCCCTCAATGATGGATTATGATCCCAACTTGTAAACCAAATAAAACTCTTTTGTTCCCAACTTGTTTTTGATTATGATGTTTATCATAGTAACAGAAAAGCAAAGTAGGACACATCCTCTCAATTTATCTAGTTGATGTGGTCTAGAAACAAGAGAAATAAATATCCTTAGATACTCCCATCAATCCTGTTTCTCCACTTTCTGACCCAGGGTGAAGGCTCTTGATAAATGAGCCACTATTCAAAGAGGCAGAGAACTCATTCAGCTATTGTTCCAAGCCCAAGGCACTGAGACACCTTTACTTGTTCCAAAATCACCAATAGCTTTAAGTAGGTCACTGAAGAAACTCATAGGTCTACCACAAATTATAAACAAGAATAACTCATATGTGAACATATCAGCCTTACTTTTCATCATCTCTTCCACTTTCATTTCACCTTCTCTTCACCTGAAAACCTTTTATAAACATTCACACTGTGACACATTACAGCTTCCATGATCAGGTTTGTTTTTTCCATTGGGGGCAGGGAGGTTGCAGGTAGAAGACAGATATGAAGGAATGGGGAATGAGTGAAATTGATGTGCATGATGTGGAATTCACAAGGAATCAATAAAAAAAAAAACATTACTCAGAGAGACCTCTGTCTCTCGTAAGTTGTGAATCCAGATATTATGGCAGCTCAATGTGCTAAGAAAACATTTTGTGCTGGATAGCTAAAGGTCAAGATGACACAAACTAAAGTCACTTGAGAGGAGGGAACCTCAATTAAGAAAATGCCCCATAAGGTAGGGCTATAGGCAGTCTTGTAAGGCTTTTACCTAAATAGTTATTGAAAGGTGTGGGCACAGCCACTTGTACATAGACCCATCCCTGGATTGGTGGCCCTTGGTTTTATAAGAAAGTAGGCTGAGCAAGCCATGAGGAGCAAGCCAGTAAACAATCTCTCCATCAACTGCCTCCAGATTTCTTCCTTGTTTGAGTTCCTGTCCTGACTTCCTCTGATGATGAACAGAGACATGAAAGTATAAGACCAATAAATCTTCCCTGCCCAACTTGATTTTTGATTATGGTATTTTATCACAACATTAGAAACCCTAACTTAGACAGGTGTCCTATGTGTAGTGGGTAAATAAAAAGGAAATCTTAGGAGATATGTATCTCTGGACTCTAATGGTCACAAAGAAAAGATCTTAGTGTTAACTCACAGGAGATGTTTGTTAGGGGATACTGAAGTACCATCACTCTTCTTTCCTGCTCTTGGTGGGGCTGGGCTGCACATTACTAAGGGTCTAATTTTCCCTCTTCTTTTCTAATTTTCTAGTCTTTCATCTTGCATGTTTTGGGACTATCTGGGCTGGTTGAACTGGAAGTCAAAAACTTTCCTAAGCAGTAAGACATTTTGTGTCAAAATAGTTTTTATTTAATATAAGCATAAAATTACAGGATGGCCAAAGTTAAAGAGCTCTCTAACACAAAGGTCATCAACATCATTTAGCTACAGGATATGAACCACACATTTCATGTCAAGTATACTAAGAATCACCTATCAACTTTCCTAGTGCTGCAATTGGGGGTCCTCAGACCTAGAGGAGAAGAGACTGATACAGACTCCTAAGCCAGCATGTTTTTGAGAGTATATGCAGGCCATATAGTTGCCCATTTCTGTTTAGTGTAAAAATAAAGTTAAGTAACAGTATGCAAATTCTAGGGGTATTGCAGACATCATATAGATGAACAAACGTATTTTGCAGAAAAAGAAATGCTATATACAGAGAAGAAAGGGGTTATGTCTGGGTCAGGTCATGTCCACTAGATACTGGAATCTGTCTTCTGACTTTGGATCTAGAGGTAGCCACTTGTAAGCTGATGACACCCTTAAAGAGGTGCAGCTGAATTCTGAGTCAGTGTCAAATGTTAAGGATAATTTCACAAATGCCATTGAAAAGTATCAGGCTAGAAAGTCATTGCAAGGTTTGCTTCTCTCCTAGTTGGAAATTGGCTTTTATCCTGAGTCTTAATGCTTAAGACTTTTATTATGCTAGTTGGATGAATATTATCTATTTTACATTGAAATGACTTTACCTTCTAAACATTTTTATCCATAAAACCTATTCTGGAAAATCCAGTTTGGTTGTACAAGTCAGATTCATTGAGAATTAGGTTGTTGAGTAAGAAAAGATTTTCTATTCTCTTTACAAGTAGAGGTGATACTGTAAGTTTTAGAATTAATGTTGCTCATATATACATGAAAAGTAAAAATGTTGCCTTTATTATTTTCTTGTCTCATTTCTTGGTCTCACACCCCAGTTTACAAATTTTGGATACATTTGAGTAGAATCATAACATTTGTTCTTGTTATGTAGGGATATTACCATTAATTACTACTTTTATGTACACATTAAAAATTGTGAATGAGTCAAAATTATATAACACGTATTTATCTATTTTTAAGATTAATAGTGAAAATTTCCATTTTTCTTTATCCATTTTCCATTGTTCCATCCATTTGAAATCGTTGCATATCACTAGTCTTATATATTTCAGTTGTCTGTTACAAATTTCAATAGAAATCTATAGTCTCTGGAATGACCAATAATTATAAACATTAACCTCTCTAGTGGCTACATTTTATGAATTTGACACAGGCTAAAATCATCTAGGAATAGGAAACCTCAACTGAGAAAATAACGCCATCAAATTGGTCCATATGCAAGTCTGTGGGGATGTGTTCTTGATTAACGATTGGGTTGGGAGATTGCAGTCCACTGTGGGCTGTGCTACTCATACGCATGTAGTTCTGGATTGTGTATGAAAGCAGGCTCTGGCAGAGCCCCTCAGGAGACCCGACCAATACAGATGAGGATACTCGCAGCTCACTATTAGACTGAACACAGGGACCCCATTAGACGAGTTAGGGGAAGGACTGAAGGAGCTGAAGGGGCCTTATCTGTCACCAATGAGTGGGGGAGGCCCTTGGCACTGTGAAAGCTTGATGTCTCAGTGTAGAGGGATGCTAGGGCAGTGAAGTAGGAGTGGGTGCGTGGGTGTGGGAGCACCCTCATAGAAGCAGGGTAAAGGGGGATGAGATGGGAGTTTGCAGAGGGGAAACTAGGAATGGGGATAACATTTGAAATGTAAATAAATAAAATATCCAATAAAAAATAAAAGAAAGCAGGGTAAGCAAGCCACTGGGAACAAGGAAATAGATATCATCTCTCCATGGTCTCTGCTTCAGTTCCTAACCCCAGATTTTTCTTTCTGTTTCTGAGTTTCTGTCCTGACTTTCCTCCATACTAGACTGTTAGCTGTAGGATGGAATGAACCCTTTTCTCCCCAAGGTGCTTTTGGTCAACATTCTATTACAGCCAAAGGAAATAAACTAAGACAACATCCTCACACTGCTACCTGTCTTTTGATTATTTGAAAAATGCATCCTGATTATATTTTCACTTATTTAATTAAAAACTCCTTAATTACTTATGATAGCTTAGCATTTACATTTAATATTAAAATGTTACTGGTGAACATTTGATTAGATTTTAACCCTTGCTATAAAGTGATGTTTCGATACACAATCTTATAACTTGTCAATTTTGAAGTGCATGAACAACATTCCTATTATTACAGTTGATAGACTAAACAAAGGAAGAGTGTTTACAGTGTTGATTATAGTATGTAAATATCCCTTTAGTGGAGTAGGGTAGGACCGTGAAAGGGGTCTTGGGTTTTGGTAGAAGCGCTGCCTGGAAGTAGCCTGAAGACCCTGCAGAGGACAGACATCCATTCCGCTGTGCCTCCAGAATCCAGGCTCCTAACGTGGCATAGATCTCCATTCGATCTATGCCTTTCAGTCACATAGGCTATGCAGCCCCTCCCAGAGAGGTTTGCATCACCCTTCACAGGTAGAGGGCATGACTACAGGCTTCAGCCTCAAGAGATTTCTATATTAATGAATTACCTAAAGGCCAGAAGGCATAGCTAATTAAGTGACCCTCTTCTCTTCCCCCTCCCTATTTAAGTCAGGCCCGCCCTGACCTAAACTGGGGGTGCAGTTCCAAATCATCTATCATACACCATGTCAATAAAGCTCTTGGAACCTCGGGCTTTCTCATGTTATTGGGCCTCCCATCGTGCTGCCTTCCTGGAGGACTTCTCTATGTTGCAACCATCTCTTCAACCAAGCGAGCTGTGATCAAGCCAAGTGAGTATGACAAGCCAGCACTTCCACCAGGGCACGGTGCCAGAGCTCCCCCCTCCCCCCCCCCCATCTCCTTCTGCATGTGCAGGCCGGCTGCTTCTCATAGCTCAGCGCTAGTGTGCTCACAGTCTCTGTTCATCCGGGCCTTCCAGTAGTATCTGGGGGACCCAAATGGAGACACTGGCCTCCGGGACTATGCTGCCCGCAGAATCAGGCTGAGTTCATTCCCCTCCTGGGGACACTGTGGTGACCTCTCATGGTCCAGCGCCCACCCGGTGCCAGGTGGAAGGGGACCAGTCGAACTTCCTGCACTTCTGCCCACTCTGAGCTGTGGCAGATGTGCACGGACCCACAACACAACAAAGAACCACTCCCGCTCCTGTCCTTGGCGTGCGTGAGCAGGCCATCATCTTTCTCCCCTCAGAGCAGACCAGCAATGCATCAATTTTTTTCATAGCTTTGTCAATATATTATATTAAAAAGTTAGATATTCTTATGAGCACAATGCATGAAAACCATGTCTTGGGTTTGAGATCCAAGAATGGAGATGATCGTGTCACACTGGTTAATGCCATTTTCTTTAGACACATGGAGGACTATGGAAGCAAGTCAATAAAAGATTTCACAGAACAAAGAGCATATCAGAGGTGAGTTCCCCAATGGTGGTATTTTCTTTTCTGCATAATTTTCTTATTAATTGCAGTTGGAGAATCATGAAAAAATCCACTGAGGGACAAAATCATGAAGGAACTCTGTTGATGAAAGAGGAGCGTTTGGAATATCTAACATTCATACTATTTATACAGAGGTTATACAATGGGTTTAAATCATAAAAAAGTGCAGTTTCTTAGCCCATAGTATCTTTAAGACACTTTTTACTTTTTTATTCTTGAGTATCAAGAAGCTTCAATCTAAAGCTCCAAAAGAGACAACCATACCCATAGCAGAGTGATGGCCCCAGGGATGTAATAGGATGCTTAACACAAGCATGGGAAACTTGTCTTCCTTGTATAGCTATTGAAAAGTGTGAAAGGCAGGGAGTTAACACTTCCTCCAAGGCTCAGGATACATCTTGGAAGAAGGTGCAGAAAGAGTATCAGAGTGGAGGATGGACAGATACACAGCAAACATGTTTTCTGGATGTGAAATGGCCATTAGACCCAGGTACTACCTGTAACTGCAGTTATAGGCACAAGACTGGGCAGATTAGGGGGTACATGGGGAAGACTTTTGAGATGGTGTCAGTGGGAGAGGGGAACAGAAGATGGGATTGAGGGGAAATGGCCAAAATTCATAATGTTGTAAATGTATGAGACTGTTAAACAACATGTGTCTCTGGGTTAAATTCTCCATCATCATTTAGGTCTGAAGAGACAGAAGTCTACAGTGGTCTGTCAATATCCCCCAGAAGCCAAATGTGAGGAACAAGGATACTCATACTTAGAAAGCAATTCAACTGTATCCCAGAACAGTGTCTGCTTGGTTTGAGATTATTAATGCTTCATTCTCTCTATTTAGCAGAAGAAAATTAGTATCTCTTTTCCTTTTATCATGCACGATCCATCACATTATTCTGATCTTTCTTTCTAGAGATAGTAAAAAAAAAAACACCTATTGGACATGATGAACAAAGATGCAGGAACAAAGACGTACGACCAAAGATGAAGGAAAATATAAATGAAAAGAAGACCTAAACAGAGATTAGAAAGAAGTTTACCTAAGGCACAGCAAAATGTAACTTAATTCAAAAGACCTTTAAAAATAACTAGGTTGACTATAATAAATAAAGGAAAGTGTAGACAAAATGGGTAGTTATTTTAAAGAGATAAGTAATAAGTATATATAATGAAAGTGGATGATCACGCACAGGAAAGAAAAAGAAATAAACATGTATAGAGCTACAATTATGAAGACATTGGATGATTTATCAGAAGCCAGGCCAGGGGAGATGATAACATCAAGAACCGAGAACAAAGGATGTCCTTGGTCTGTGACACAGAAGAAAGGGATGAAGAAAAAAAGCCAATGTGCCAGAGGTTCATGAATGCTTCTAAGTGCTTTCCCGTGTGTCAGGGGTAGATAGGAGAGAATAGATCAGAATCGATACCTAAGGAAATAATGACATAAAATATAAAATGGAAGCAGAGTTTTAACACAATTGTGTATTTATAAAAAGCACAAATATGTAGCCATATAAAAAGTATAATTTAAAAAACAAAATTAAATGCTTCATAATATATTCAGTGATAAAGGGAACGGTAAGTGTTAGAAGCATGTATGTGGATCTTTGCTTGCCCTGATTTGGCTCTTTTGAGGTAGGAAGTCAGCATGTAGCCTACAGTAAACTCTGACTCACTGGAGTCCTGTTTCATCCTTCCTAGTGCTGTGATTAGCAACATGAGCCCTCATGGCCAGCTTTGCACATGCTTTATTAGTGCACATATAGTTATGTCATATAATATCAGTGAACTCCAGACTCATGAAAAACCTCCTTAGAACATCAATACTTCTTACAGATTTGGGAAGAAATCAATGCTAAATTTATTTGAAATTAAAACAGAAAAATTCTAGAAGTATCTGAAGGATCAGATTTCAAATTATATAACAGAGTCACAGTAACAAAACAGTACTAGTCATATTGGCATAAAGACAGATATTTAAACCAAGAGAGTAGGATGGAGAACAGCCTAACAAACCCACCAGCTACAATGATCTGACTCTTGACAATGAAGCCATGAGCATGCCTGGCTAAAACCATCTTTTTAAAATAGCACTGAGAAAACTCAATATCCACATGCTTCTTGTTGTAAACAATGTCAAGTGCACCTTTTAGTTTGCATAATTAGTTTCTCCGAATTCTGATTTCAACATAGAACTATTGAAATGTTCAGTGTCTGTTATCTCCTGGTCTCCAAGACAACATTCTGTCACTCAGAGTCCTAAAATCCACCGGCATGGATACTATTGGGAAGCAAAAGACTGATTAGGATCATCATCAAACACACACGTGTGCCATCTGGATGGAGCCAAAACTTCTCGACAGACAGGCAGCTAGGTCTTCTTTCCATTATGGATCCAGACCTGACAGATTTCTATAAAAACAGCCACCTGGAAGACTCTGCCAGACCCATCTGAACCTTTATTCTGAGGTTTTCATTCTCTTATAGTTCAATGTCCAGTGGCTTCTTTTCTTCTGATATCCATCTGTTGATTCCAAAACTCAGGCCACCACCTCCACCTCTTGGAGAATGGCAGTGATGCTTAAGACATCTGTAGAAACCACATCATTTAAGTTTATCCTGGTTGCTCACCCTTCTGTGCTTTTCTATTTCTCTCCTGCAAAGAACATTCATTTCTAAGAATTTCTCCAAATTTCTTCTGAAATCTTAGAATTTAGACTCCTGAGTGTATTTATATTTAAGTGGAGTTCTTGAGTCTTTGGTTATTTGGAAAAGCTTTTGAGACTTTTTTTAAATGAACTTCTAGAGTTGAAGCTATTCATAAGGTTAGGTCTGTTTTGAACAGCGAGAATATTATTAATTAGGAATTTCAGTAGTCATTAATGTAAAAAGAAAGTGAGGCTTTAAATATCTGCATTGTTTGTGGGTCCTTACTTTCAATATAAGACTTTCATTGATACCCATGGCCAAGCTTCTTTATCAGGCTAATCTTTCACAACATCTTCACTAGACTGTCACTTCCTCATCATCTTGAGCTTGATGCTTGGTATGCTTGATATTTCTTTTCCCTGTAACCTGGAACATCCTTCTTCCATTCTTATTCAGTTAGTTCCTTTCAAATAGATGTCTGTGAACTCATGGAATGATTTTTGCCTTAGCAATTGCAATTGTTTATAATCTGTGTTCTCTCTCTCTCTCTCTCTCTCTCTCTCTCTCTCTCTTTCTCTTTCTCTCTCCCTCCCCCCCTTTTTTTTTTTTGGTTTTTCAAGACAGAGTTTCTCTGTGTAGCCCT
>NW_021620516.1:575968-623632 GCF_004785775.1 Grammomys surdaster
TCCCCCTCCCTCCCTCTCCCCCTCCCTCCCTCTCCCCCTTCCTCCCTCTCCCTTTCCCTCCCTCTCCCCCTCCCTCCCTCTTCCCCTCCATCCCTCCCTCTTTCCATCCCTCCATTTCTCCTCACCTCCCCTCTCTTTCTTTAGGTTTCTTTTGCCTAAAATAAGCTAAGAAAGTATGATGTGTTGTTTTAATACAGGTCACCACAACCTCAAACACCCTTAACAGCTTTGTGATGAAATATCCAGTCTTCTCTAACTATTTTGAAACATTGCTGTTGATGTCAGACAGTAAAATACAAGAATGTGTCTTTTTCTCTCAGCTTTTTAATTTTAGTTTTTGAGAAGGAATATAGTCTCATATAGTTTAGGCTGGCATTGAAATCACTATGTAGCAGAAGATCATCTTGAACTCCTGATCTTCCTGCCTCTGTCTCTCAAGAGCTGAGATAACAAGACACATTATGCTGAGCATAACCTTAAGGCTATCTCCTTTTATCTAGGACTAACTTTGTAACTCTTAATCTCTCTCCCCCATACCCCCTGTGCTCTTAAGTCTATATTTTTCTTCTGTCATATGATGATTTAAGGGAAATTATATGAGTATGTCTCAGAATTCATTGGGTTGAAGTTTCACATGAATCTTCAGATTCCATATGAACAATCACATATTTTTGGTAAGATGACCTGTGGTTGGTCTAATATGAGTTATGTGTAAATATATGCCTGATTATGAAGTTCCTATTCTCAGGACAAAATCAATCAGTATGCTTCACTAGCTATGGAAATTAGGGTGAGTGACTTTCTGTCTCTGTGTCCTAGAATTCTCATTTGAGTTACAGATTTAATAAGAAGCTGTGTATGCAAAGGACATTGAGAGGATTAAGTGAAGAAATGCAAAAGCTGAGGACAATACCTGGCAGACATCAACAGCTCTAGGAAAGTTAATTATTTCCATCAACAAACATTTCCCTTTCTGCTCCATGCTAATCTGTGTTATTTCGAAAAAAAAAAAAACTAAACCAAACAAAAACAAAGCAAACAGAATTGCATTTGCTCAGATGCACTCCCTTTTTCCCTTCTTTCTTCACACTCCTTGATAGGCATCATATGCTCACAAGGCCCAAAGATATGCAAACTACAATAGCAGCTTTTAATATTTAAAGTACATGAACCAATTGAATTGAGCTCAGAAAAGCAGTAAGCTCTGTCCTGTGAAAGGTCCCATATTACTTATCAAATAAACCTGCTATTGAGTAAGAAAGCAAGTTTGACTTCCAAGTAAAATTGATTCCTCTCTCTTTCCAATCCACAACTTTTAGGAAATAAAACCAAGCAAGTTTATGCACATAGGTGTGCTTATCCCTTTACTTTTGCCTGTTTTATATTTTTCAATGCAGACCACAATAGGGTGCATGTTATAGACAGAGGATTTTTCTAATTTACATAAAAGAACTATAATATTCCAGTATTTGATTGAGCATCCTAGGCTGTTCCAAGCTGAGACTTTTGATCTTGAACTCATACCTGCCAGGACACCATATCTCTGAGTGATGGATGGTTGTGCTGGCATCGTATTTCCATTGTGTTTGTGCTTCTTCTGTTGCATGTGCCAAACCACCACTAAATCACAGATATGGAACACTAAATAAAGGAGAACATCCATGAATGAGAAATGAGTCTTTTCACGTTTTTATTCGCTTATTTTACCCCATGCTACACTTTCCATTATTCATCTGATTTACCAAACCTTCATATATATCTTTCTCATTGACCTTTATTTAAATACTTCACATTTTAAAAGGGGCAGCCTTTGGGGCGAAGGGCTGCGAGGTTATTGTTGACATACTTGATTATGGCCTCAGATCACTTTTTACTCCATTTTGTGACTCAAGGGACCATTTTTTTTTTTTTTTACTTACCAATAAATAAAATATACTACTCAGTATGTAAACCCCTTTGACTTTATACCTGATTGATTATTTTTGCCTAGAATTTTACCCTTTTGTATTTTAAAAATGAAAACCCATTGATTTTTTTTATATTTTGCTACTTTAACTAGCTATAATGCATTACCATGTTTCCCATCCAACTTCTTTTAACATGATGAAATTATCTGCATTCAATATTAGAGAAAAAATCACTTTTTTCTTTCATTCTTTTTCTTATTCTTTTTTATTCATCTCCCATCTTGGTTTTAGTCTTCTATCTATACCAAGTTGGTCTTCGGTGGCTGGAGATACCGTTCAGAGTTTAAGCAAGCTTGCCGCTCTTGCAGAGAACCCAAGTCCCATGCCGAGCACTCACATACGGTAGATGACAACTGCTGTAACCCCAACTTCAGAAGATCCAACAGTCCTTTCTGGCCTCTGCAGATAATGTCAAACATGTGTGCAAACACACACACATGAACATACATAATAAAATAACTTCAAATCCATTTTGATTCTCTTATGATTTTTAAAACTTCAACTTAACTCATTAGTAAAGTCCTGTATAAACTTATTTCACAAATGTATAGCTGCAAAGGATCAAAAGTTGGGATGTTTGGGGATTTTAAATTCCCCATTAAATAAAATTCCTAGCCTGTCTGACTTGGAACCTAGTTGATAAATTTAACCAGGTATTTGATGGATAGAAAGAAAACAACCTTATTTAATTGTTGAAAGATTCTGCTTTTAGTCTGATAGACAAGCTCAGAAATGGAGACATTTTCAAAATCCTACTCCGACTCATTGCTCAGAGAAGTCCTTCATTTACCTCTGAGAAATAGGAATATACATGCTATTTGAGTGAAACACCATAGTGCTACTAACAGATCTCTGTAGGTTTCCATGAGCAGAATAATAGTAATGTTGACTGGAAATATTGCAGCATATAAAGAAGCTGTGGGTACCATGCTTACCTCTTTTATCAAGTGCATCCTTTGATAAACGGATAGCACTTAAGTGGTAATTAGAAACTGGGTAAGTATTCATGGAAGGCAAAATTGGAATATACCATGGCAGCATATTAAAAACGAAGCATCGTCTTGAAAATCAAAGTAAGCATTCCCTAGGAAGTGAACTAAAGCAGAACAAGCAGAAGAAACACAGGAGAGAAATGACTGTCAGACAAGAGTTTCATGGGTTGTAGAGAAACGTACCAAAGCTCAAACAACAAAAACAAGCAAAGAAAGCACCCTCACAGACTATATCTCCAAGCCTCTGAAAAGACTTTGGGAAATTTAACTATTTGTTGCATCTCAAGTAAGGATGTTTTGTCCACACTGAATGCAGACAGCTGAAGAAAAGACAATGTAAAGAATTCTATAGGACCTTCAAAGAAGTTGATAAATAGATTATGCATGAATATCAGAAAGTAATTCAGTCTGTCCTGTAAGTACAAGAGGAGAGGTGAGAGAAGATGACTATCTATGATCCTGTGATCTCAGCATTTAAGGTTACTGTGTCAAAGTCCAGAGTACTAGGACCAGACTGAAAGCCAAGATGAAAAACCAAAGTTTGGGTATGACTTCATAATGTGGCTCAAAATGTCAAGTGGGGTGAGACCAAAGAAAGAAAGAGTCAGAGTTATTGCAGTATACAGCTTGTTCAAAATGAATGATTTAGTGGAGTTGGTAACATGAAAGAGAGAAGACTGAAAGGGCTTTTACGATCTTTCAGGGACAAATGTAAAGTATTTTAAGATTTATTAGTAAATGAGAAAGAAGAGTGTGGAAATAAGGTAATTGTCTGTTTTTTCTTAATATCCACAGAAAGAGTGAAAGAAAATAGGCCCAAATTAAGGTAAGTTTATGAACTAACACAAAATTTGGAATTTTTATGGTTTTGTTATTTAAATTTTTATAGATGTTGAGAAAATAGAATCTACCAATACTGAGAAAAGGGGAGACTGCTCTGCCATTAAAAACTCTTGAAAAATAGTGCAAATTGAAATAAAAGTTTAGATATTTGTGGGCAATGCTTACATTTTGAGATTGAGGCAGTGAGTTTGCAGAGGCATAGCTCATTAGGACTCCATAGATCACATGAAGTAGAAATCTTGAGTTCATATATCTTCATAATATTTAATACAGTTATATAATAAAATGGTAAAGTGCCAAAAATATATTTGAAATTTAATGCAGGCATGGATACAGGATGATGGTCTTTAAGAACATCTTTGATAGAGCATAGTACCATAGCAGTATTTTATAAGTTGTAAAATACTAGATAATATAACACGGCAAAATATTAAATGTAGAATAGTTGACTTCTTTGATCTGCATGACTTGGGGATTGACCTAACTAGGGTGACAAGGAATGAAGAAGTGACTCATAGACAGACAGAAAATCTGGGATGCACTAGGCTGTGGGCTCTGATGTGGCTACAGGAGCAGCAGCTCAGAAACTCAGCTTACTTTAGATTTCTGAATTCAGCATATGTATGTACTGAATACAGCCAAAGAGGCAAGTTTGACTCATCTCAGTAGGCAAAGGAGAACGGAAGCAATCTTAGGCTGTAAACATCAAGGAGGAAGAAGCTGAAATCTACACTTTCTATACACTCTATCAATATTAAAACACAGAAAAGGGCACTAGAATTCTTGTATGACCATGCTTGGGTCAAACAATATACACTCTCTCAGGACTTCATTTGCTTTCCACCGTAGTCATAGTGTGGGATTAGAGATTATGGAGAGAAAGTATGGAGTTATCACCAAATTCAGAGACAAAGCACTCTCCAATTGCAGCATGTTATAAGATAGTTATGGAAATGACATGGCTTATAGGTTAAAAACGACTATGAGTTTAAGATGGTAAAGGGATATTCATACAGATATCTTTCTATGCCCTTTGCTCTTATGACAGAGCATATGCTGAGATGAAATGCTACAATCCATTTACCTAAAGTTCTAAATTTATTTATTCTTCCTCTTCCCCGTTTCTTTATATACAAAAACCCCCCAAACAAACAAACAAAAAACAACAGACAGGAGGACAAAGGAGGTCCCATCCTATCAGATATATGTCACAACAGGAGTCACAGCTTCAGTCACAGTCATTAGGATGGTGCAGTTTACCATCAACATTGCAGAAAACAAATATGATGTCCAGTGAAAACTTCTGGGTATTTTTGTTTGTTTGTTTTGTTCTGTAAAGTCGGTAATGTCAAATGATGTTTTGCTGAGGTACACAGTTGAAAGGGTGTTTTGCTAAAGCAGATACATGAAAAAATGTTATCATGAAGCAGACACAGGTCAAAGGATGTTTTGCTATTGCAGACAGGTGAAAGGATTCATGTTGAAGGAACATAATACAGTGGGAGCTGGAGCATTGGTTGGCTTTGCTCTATCTTGCTATTCTTTGCGAACAACACACACGTATTGGTTCACCTTATATTGCACTGCTGAGCTCTGCTTGTGATAACACCACAGAGTTACTCGCCAAAGAACTTCTTGCGAGGTTCCTGTAGCATTTTGCCACTTATGCAGCCTCAGACTGGTTGGCAAGCCTTGTGGTTTCTTCAGGATTGAATTTGTGCGTGGTGTCTGCCTACCAAGAGGACTGGACTGCAGCTGCTGGTTCATTCTTGGTGTTTATTATGGACTAAATTGCTGATATCCTGACAACAAAGATTGGACTCATCCCAAGGGAACTATTTCTAAACACTTCTATTTCCCTGTGTCCTAATACCTTTTCTTTTCCACCACCTCTAGTGTGTGTTGGGCTAGAGGAGAGGTTGAACACTTACTAAGGTAAGCTGAGGAAAATGTATGGCTATAGTGGCACAAACATGGGGCTCAGCAATGCAATGTAAGGCGAACTAATGTGTACTTGTCTTTAGAAAAGCAAACCAATGCTCCAGTTCCCACTGTCTGTGCAGTCACAGTTGTATTCCTTCATCACATGTCCTTTCACATGTCTGCTTCAGCAAAATATTCTTTCACCTGTGTTTTCTTCAGGAAAACATTCTTTCCCCTATGTGCCCCAGCAAAATGTCATTGAACACAAATGACTTTCTAAAGAAACCAGAAGTTTCCACTTCACTATTGTCTACTGTGTCTCTATATACTATGCTTTTACTTCACTACTGAGAATTTGAGAGAAAGTTTTCATGAGAGTTATTTATTAGAACTAAAACTGATGACATACATTGTGGTTAGTAACATATCTCAAAGCAGAGACACTGTGGATCCTACCAGAGTTGTGTAGTATGCAATATGATGCACATAGTAAAGGATCAGCGTATTCTCATTATACAGGGCAGACAGCAAAGGAAATTCAGTGAAGTCTCAATTATTCTGCATAGATACATTCAGCTAATTCTTAGCATTTGAGCTCTGAGTTGTGGGTCATGGGTATAATTTTACTACCTGATCCATTATCCCATTAAACAGAGGAAATAAAACAAAGAGCTATATGTATAATCCAATGATGATATAATAGGAATCAAGGATTAGAATTCAATTTTATTTGCCTAGTAATATAAACATAGAAAACTATGCAGACATGCTGTTCTTAACACAAAGGATGGCAGAGATTGAGGTTTACTACTATACTCTTGAGATGAGGGCGAATAGTGACTGCATAAGCATTTCAGTCTTCAAAATGCAAAGTGCTGTCTCACCTGTGGAACTTATCAGCCATGCTCTCTCATATCACAAAGCTTATATCTTTGGATGCAGAGAAATCAAGTGCCAGCAAATATATCATCAAGTGTTTGAAATCCCCCCCTGCTTAATACACACACAGAGATAAGAAGCCATCTGAGTGCCTAATAGTGAGATGTTGATTAGTAAAATTTCTATAAAACCCTTCAGATGATTATATTGTAGACATTAATATTATACCCATTATAAGCATTAATTTTGTCAAAATGACAATGCAGAATATTATATGTGAATATGTCATTGTATAATATACACTAGGCAGAATAATATATGTAATAAATTGTCACTATTAATTACCTTCATCTGACTCTCTCTTTTGAATATTTAATTGTATGTTTAGTAGTAATTGAATAACTAAAGACATGTTCACCCAGGGAAGTTGCCATCACAACCAACTCGATGTTCTAACTAGGTTTTCTTCTCTTCCACTTTCATTTTCTTCTTTCATTTCTTCCTTCTTATTTTCCCTGTTTTCTGTTTTTCTACTTTTTCCTCTCTTGATTTGTCTTTCATCCTCTTTTCCTTTTTAGTATCTTCCAGCATCTCCTTTTTATTTCTACATGTGCAGTTCACTGCTCATGAAGTGTTATCAAGGACATCCTTAAGCTTCAGTCCAATTGCCATGCTTTTGACAGATTTTTTTGAAGCTCTGCTGTGGTTTGGGACACTTAAGCTTTGAAGTTTCACCTGGAATATTGCAGCTGCTGTGTCCTCTAGGCCAAGGCATCACCCTGAAATTTCTTCTTTATCTTATCATTTTGTACATTGTGTTGTCTCTCCATTGAGGAATAGGTGAAATATTATAATTAAGCTGATATGATCAATTATCATATTGAGACAGGGTAGACTTAAAATGATCCATCATGCTTGTAACCCTGATGGGACCCAGACACAAACTTTTGGGAATGTCTTTGAAGATGTTTCATTAGAGGTTTTACTGACTAGGAAACACTCACTCTAAATGTAAGTGGCAGCATGCTATGGACTGTGAATATGTTACTGTATATTGAGAATATACATTGCGAAGAATAATATATGTAATAAATTGTCACTGTTAACTACTTTCATCTACCGCCTCTACTGAAACCAAGGTAGAGTAAGCACAGCATTATATATAATTGATTTAGTTTCTCTGGAGACCACAATGTACACGTGAGAGTAAAAATTTAGGATTGTACCCTTTATATTAAATAACTGGAGTCATTAAAGTTTTTGTTTTGTCTTCAATTTAAGAAGTTTTAATTACATATTGAAAGTCAAAATATTAAACCATCTTCATTCATAATTTGGAAATCTCAGTTTTATAGTATTAAGAGATGATGCATTTGGGGCACAGTTAGTGGCAGATAATAACTCACTTATACTCACTGAAGGGTCTAGCTAAGGGATAACTGCAGTACAGAAGACAGAAGAAACAAACTATTGCTTTTCCATGTGTAATATCTGTATACAACCAATGTTACCACTCTGGCGTATAGACAACCAGTAATCTTTGAAGAGGAAAAGGAAGGACAAAGATTAAAATTACAACTAAAATGCATACAAATGTAAAATAATAAAGTAAGGGAGAAATACTTACTCACTGCTCCTGGATTTAGAGCCAAGTTAACTTCCTAAATTCTATAACCCATCACATAGAGGACAGGTTATATGTACAGATTTCTTTATCTCTTACATATATTGAAGAGATCAGCTTTAGGAGAAAATGAGGGATCTAAGAATGAAAATCCCCAATCCTATCGCTCTTGAGCCTTGCTATTTACCATGCTCAGAAGTTTTGTATCTTCATTTCAGAAAATCTTCAGGCACCACAGGAGTGTCCACTTTTCCTGCATATCTTTTAGAGGACTATTGAAATATTAACAAAGGACTTGAACAATTTTAGATTGTAAGTTGAATCACAAAACTAAAACCGATGCCTTACCTAGCCAGAACATATTCTCCTTGATTTTTGCTTCTTTTTTATTAATCTAAAGTTTATGCAATATTATACATAATCTTTAATCAAACACAATTCATAAAAGTAACCTCAGTTTTACATTGCTACAGTTTAAGCACATAGAAGCTTACAAGCATTTGTTTAGTTTACCAACAAGGAAACCAAACAGTGAGTGCTCTAAGTGACTACTTAAGCAGAAGTGGGTACCAGTAACCTCTGGTTACTTATTGACATTACCTTTAATAAGTTGTGGCACTTTTCATATTTCCATTGCTTTGTTTCACACATACGTATGTGCCTAGTTACAATTTACAGGTATTTGTGATATGAATATAATCACAACATATGTCCGTAGAGCAAGGTTTGAACTAAAACATGAAGGGCTTAATTGACATTCCCACTTTTAAGAAGTCCTCAAGTATTCATGGAATATTTTTTACAAATTTACTTTTTAAAATTATGTGTATATGCAATGAATTCTTATACCCTTGGAGGCTAGAAAATGATGTCAGATTGCCTGGTGTTCCAGTTACAGATAGTTGTGAGCAGTGATGTGGGAACTAGTAGCTCAGTCCAGGCCTTCTGCAAGAGCAGCAAGTGCTCTTATCTCTCCAGCCCCCATTTATAAACCTTTAAAAATCTAAAACATAAGATTTCTGTAAAATGAAAAATTTCATGAGTTCATGAAATTATCTGTAGACTCATTCAGTATTTCAGACTCATGAGGAAGATTGTGTTTTAGTTACATAGTTTAAATAAATCTTGTGGTGATCAGTTTACATCCCTGTGATAAAATACCTCAGAAAACTACCATAAAGGAGGTATATTTTATGTTGGTTCATAGTTCAGAAGTTTTAACCCATTTGCTCCCAGGCTTATACATGGCAAAGAAGAGCATTGTAGCAGAGAACATGCAGTGAACTCGTGAGGCTTGCCTCATGGAGGGTAAGAAACCTATCGAGCTGAGAGCAAGGCTCCCCTTATCTGGATGTAGAACCTTGGCCTACCTCATAGTTCTGCTCCTTCCTTCAAGGTAGATCTCTTTCTCAGTTTCTGTCTCACATACCATTTTTCTCTAGAAATATCTTTATAGACACTCAAAAAGTTGTCTTAACAGACTCCCAGGAATCCTTCAATGCCATTACAATGGCCACCACAGAAATTGAAAAACAATATAGGATTTTTAAATTTGAAATAAACTCTTAGGGTATTTTATCTCATGGGTGTTACAATTTATGAGATAATTAGAGAAGAAGTCTAACATGTACATATACTTGTTAATATCAAATGCGAATATCTGTCTACATAAAACCAAATATTGGTCCTTCTTTTAGAGCACTTGGGATAGAAATATCCATAAAGAATGGCCCTGGCCCTGTGAGATTGACAGCAGTACCATGTAGATTATGAGCCCTTGGCTCTTCTTCCCACTTCTAACACACCAATTGGGCAAGAACTCATGGGCTAATTCTTGTGATCACTGAGATTCTAATTGAGTGGTTCCTGTTTCCCACTCTGTTATTTTTCCTGTGTTAAGACCTCTACTTCTGGCCCCTTAACATAACACTAGGAGGAAATTTCCCCTCCCCTCCACACACACAGCTTCATCAAAGGGAGATATGGTTTGTTTGTATAATCAGGAATCTTAGGTACCTAGAATATTGACTTCTGCTTAATCAAACTTGGAGGTGTAATGTGTCTGGGACAGTCTAGTTACAGAGTGCAGAGTGCATGCAGGGGGTTTGGCTGATGTATGCCTTTGACCTACTCTTCTATTCCACACAGAGTATATTTTTAAAAAAACCAAGCAGACAAATAGATTGATGAATCAGAACATTGAGTCAAAAGTAAATTCAAACATGTAAAGTACACTAGCCTTCTATAAATGTATCAAGAACTCAGTGGGAAGGGTAGTTTATTCAACAAAAGATACTGAGAAAGAAAGCTGTATATACACTCACAAAAGAATGACATTTAAACCTACCTATATACCACAGACAAAATCAACTAAAAATATTACACTTTTAAGCATAGAAGCACAAAGTATAAAATTCCTGAACAGAAATGCAGAGGAAAAACCATTCTAACATTGAGCTTGGCAATATATTAATGAATATCTCACCAAACCCACAAATAATAAAAACAAAAATTATTGAGACAACATACAAAGTCAAATATATTGATTAATTTTTCAGTACTATAATAAAATACATGAGGCAAGATAACATTATAATTTTTCCTTTTTCCCATTAATTAATTTATTTACTTTACATCCCTATCATTGCCCCATTCAGTCCTCACTTACATTCCCTAATTCCTCTCTTCTCTGTGAGAGTGGAGGCCCCTCCTTGTGTATCTCCCCGCCTTGGCACATCAAATCTCTGTAGAACTAGGTACATCCTCTCCCATGGAGGCCAGACAAGGCAGCTCATATGGGGAATGGGATCAATGAACAGGCAACCCTTTAGGGATAACCCTATTCCAATTGGGCTGGAACTCACATGAAGTCCAAGCTCCATATCTGTTACATATGTACTGGGGGAGGTGGTTAGGTTCCACCTCTGTATGCTCTTTGGTTGGTGGTTCAGTCTCTGAGAGCATGTAATGGTCCAGGTTAGTTGACTCTGTTGGTCTTTCTATGGAGTTCCTATCCCCTTTGGGAGTCTTAATCCTTCTCCTACTCTTTCATAAGAGTCCCAGAGGAGGGAAAAATGTGGCAAGATTGTGTGTGTGGGTGACCAGGTTGGGGTGCAGCTATTGGGATATAAAGTAAATAAATAAATTATGTAATGGAAAAAAGAAAATCATGAAGGAGTGTAAGAGACATAGAAGCATGAAAATAACATATATTTGCTGAAATAAAATTTTTAAAAAGAGAAAAATATATACCTATATAAGGAAAAAAAGGCTAAGAGTCTCTGACTGGGAAGCCTCATTGACCTGGCATCTGGAGAGGATCCAAGAGCACAGTGGTCGAAGCATGTGTGCCACTGAGAGGTCACATCACAAATCAGGCAGAGTGTGATTCATGACTTGGGCTTTCACTTTTAGCCACCTCTTCTTGAAATTGCACAGGAGTGACATAAAACTTATTTTAACCCTTCCTATGACTGCTTCTATGTTACTTAGGGACCCTCCACTAAATCCCAGCTCTTAAATTACTTAACATCTTCCTTACCCTGACTACTCCTTGGACTGAGGAACCCTCAGAGTACATACTAAAGCAGAGGAGTAATCAGTAAGTTGGAGAAAGATGCTTGTTAGCCAGGTACTTGATAAAGTTCTAACCCCAAAGGAGAACTTTCTTGTAAATCAGGAGTCTAGCATAAGACAGTTTTACCACTAGGCTACCTAGATTGGGCATGCAGACCTGTAATCCTAACTTCTCAGGAGGAAAGGCAGTAGGATCCTGGTTCAATGTCAACTTGAGTAACTTAAAAAGAGCTGGAAGAATTGAATAACCATTTCTACAAAAAGGAAAATAAAAGGCTTCAGGTATATATGAAAATGTTTTATCTTGTTTGTTTTGTTTATGATATAGAATCTCTTACAGTGCAGACTAGACTTCAACTAGATGGGTAGGTAACCCTGAATTTGAACTCAAAATCCTCTTGATTCTACCTCCAAGTGCTGAGATTACAGGTATATATCACCGCACTTGATGTAAAAATATTTCAGATTAAAAATCTTGAGGGAAATATAAATATAATCCATAGTGATTGGCGTGGCTATTGTCACAAAAAAGATGGCAACCATTATCAGGAGAATTTGGAGAACTTGCCACCTATGAACGGGAATCCAACATGGTGGAATGGCATTCCTCAAAAATTAGAGTCAGTATATTTTACAGAAGCACCTCTTCTTAAATAAGTTTAAAATGATTGAAAACAGAAACTCAGAGAGATGTTTATACTGCATTGTTCATAGTAATAATGTGATGATGTGGAAGTAACCCAAGCATCCATCAGCAGATGGTTGGATAAATAACACACACAGAGAAACACACACACACACACACACACACACACACACACACACACACTTTAGTTTTTCAAATGAATACAAGTATGCCAGTCGTGACACATATGGCATATGGATTAACTGTGAGGACAGGATGTATGTCAAATAAGGGAGTCTCAGAAAGACAAATAGTGCATGGTCTTTTTACGTAAGGAATGAAAACATACAAATTCATACAATTAAAAATGCAATGAGATTAGACAGTAAAAATTAAAGATTTCAACCAATGGGCAGAAAGTAAAAGCTGAGCAAGAGGAATAAGTTCTTCTCAATCTGCTGCACAACATCAGATCGATAGTCAATGACACAGATTTGCTAAGGGCTGACCTCATGTTAAGTGTTTTTAAATGACTGTATAAAGGGGTAGGTTTGACTCAGACATTAAATTCAGAATGTCACACGTGAAAAAACTCTATAAAACTATATACTTATCTGTAGGTATGTGTGTGTGTATAGGTGTGAGGAGGCCATAGTATAGACCCCAAAACTAATGCAAATCCAGTAATTCTCATTCCATTTCAGAATCTAGGTGCACTGATTATAGAAAAACTATAAAATGAAAAAGGAGGCAGTGGGGAAGATGATATACAAGGAAGGGGAATATCTCAGCTTTGCTAGAGAAGAGAAAGGGGGTACTGTGAGATTTAGTCAGGGTAGGAATATATGTCCTCTCGAAGCTATCCCCATCCTTGTCTAGCATGCCTTATAGCTTTTGTCTCCAAAACACCACTTACAGAAGGCATTATTATACAGGAACATTTTATAAGAGATTTGGAAGCATTGGCAGATACATGGTCCAAAGAAATTACATCTCACCCTATAATTGAATATGCGATTCTAAATAGTCCTGCTGTGTAGGAGACTTCACTGAAGCTGAGGCAGTTAGTGTGCTATGTTCGCCTTAAATTTGTCTTCACTGAAACTTTCCTCTTCACCTATGTTTCAATCAGTGTTCTGCCTTCCTCCCTTGTACCTCTTACCATCCAGGATTCTCTATAGAAATGGCACAGAGTTGTTTAACAATCTCTCCATCACTCTGGTACATTTAACTAGTGTTCAAATATCTACTAGTATAAATTCTTCTGTATAGGATTTTTTTCCCCTTGAGGAGAGGACTTTTGCAACTAGGTTTAAATTCCATGATTTTGTTTCCTATTGTATATTTCATAGATTTGCTGGTTTCCTTTGTTTGTCATCTATTTTGCTTTGTGTCAATGTGTGTGTATGTTCATGCTTACATGTGTGTGTGTATACATGTACATGTGAGTGTGTGCATGAGTGTGAGTGTGCCTGTGCGTGTGCATGCATGCGTGCATGTGTGTGTGTGTGTGTGTGTGTGTGTGTGATATCCATGTGTGTGCAGGCATGCTTGCCCATGCACACAGATGTGGACAACATGAGTCAGAATGAGTGTCTTCTTCAGGCATTCTCCGTTTTATTTTGTTTGATTCACAGCATCTGTCATTAAACCTTGACCTTTATGATCAAGTAGTTTGGCTGAACAATGAGTCCCAGGTATCCTCCTATCTCTGCTTTCCAGTATTGTGTTAACAGATGTTTGTCCTTACTCTAACTTTTACATGATTTCCAGGGGTCCTAACTCAGGTCATCATGCACTGGCCACAAGCACTATTCCCATTGAGTCATCTCCCCAGCCTCCACTATCCTTTTTATTGTACACAAACATTAAAAATAAATAAATAAATAAAAGGATGTGCTTCCTGGGAAAATGAAAGACACCCTTGACAATCAACTTTGAATTGTATTCATGTTTTTCTAACTGTTCTAATCATAAGGCCTAGTTTTGAAGCCTGTGACTGAAGCTAAGAACTAAATGTTTATCAAATTATTACAGCAACAGAATTGATAAAAGTCAGACAACTTTCTTGTGAGCCGAAATATTACTAAATCAATGGGAATCAGCTGTCAACTGTAGAATGGTGAAAGGACAGCCTGGTTTCTGGTCAAGCACTGACTAGAAATCGCCAGAGATCCCAGGTGATCTGAAGGGACAGCATGCATTTTACCAAGCTCCCAGACCCCAGGCTCCTGACTGTAGGAGGAGCTAAAGTGGGAGGAGTAAGGAGCAAAAGAGGAAGAGTTGGGAGAGGAAGAGAAAAAAGGAAGAGGAGGAGCTAGAGAGGGCAGAGATGTAGGAGGATGGAGAACCACACAGGTATGGAGAGCACTAGTGGGGAACAACTTATAATCTTATAATTAGGTTAGCTAATTGGGATATAAATCTCTTTGTATGGGCATCTTGTTATTAATCATTATCAAACATATAAAACCTTTGATTAATCTATAGGAATTAGAGTCTCATTCTCTTACTGGGCTCACATGGATGGCAGAACGGTCTGGGCAATGCCCTGCCTTGCGGAGACAGCATGGAAGATTGGCAGAGCCATCTCTCAGGCTGGCATCTAGTGGGTGGCAAGGCTGGTGTTTCTGGCAGGCAGGTTCTAGCTGCAGCATGCATGTGGCCTCAGGCTGAGAAACATGGCGGCTGGGCTAGGCAGAGCCGCTGCAGCTTAGATAGTTGGCCTGAGCCAGAGGCCATTTTAAATGATTACTACAACACCTGACACAAGGCAGCAGACCTCCATATAGTTGGGTCCTTCAGTCACATAGGACAATGCTCACTAGCCCTTCCATAGGTAGAGGCGATGGAGCCTCAAGACAAATCATTTTTTTTATAATATATTTTTCTCAAATTGTAATTCATTCACACAGGGATTATAAACACAGAAAGGCAGGATGTGGGGAAGGGAATGACACTGGAGTGTGGGTGATCAGGAGGAATCCAGATTTCATCAGAACCGGGTATCAGCTGGGTGAAGGTTCAGGGGACAAGTCACTATGACTCTGCCTATGACTCGATTGTCCTTATCTAAATTGGTATTGTCTGCCCAGGCTACCTATTTACAAGGTCTACGACTACTCAGGCTTGTAAATTTCCACAAAAGTAGCCTGTTTACATTAGCTTATAGCCATCTGTTTCAATGTTTTTCCACTGAGACCCAAGACTTGGTGTTAGTATACATATATGACAGGCCTATTGCTGATTTTAGGCCTATGGCTGATTTTAGGCCTACAGTGTGTAAGCAGGGCTGCCCCTGACATCTCCTCCCTTATCTAAGTATAGAAGGGCTGTGGCAATTCTAAACTTGTGAAGGCGGGGATAGAGGCCTGACCTCCAGTATTTGAAGGGGACCTTGTAATGGCTCCAGTCCCCCTGTCATTGTCCAGTGAGGCATGAGGGCCATACCCGTCCCGATGTCTTTTTCCTGGAGAGAGGATACTTTTGACATCAACCCCTATGCAGTCAGGCTTGTCCCTCAGGATTAACAATTTACATCCAGGGAAGAGAAATCTCCCTGAGAATTCCCTTCTTTTTCCTTTCCAGGTAAAAATGAATTACCCGTGATGTCTGCTGTTGGAAGTTCTAATCCAGATCCTGGCCTCTGAACTTACACTACTCAGACCTTTGAAGGGCCACTGACAAGGACATCAAACAGCTAGAGATTGATATCACTAATCTGAAGAAATCCCTCGATTCGCTGTCTAAAGAAACCTCCTAAAAGCTCAAAGATCCTTATTGGACTTGATTTACTCTATTACAATAGAAAAGGCTGTGTACAGCTCTTGACTGTGTACAGGTCTTAAAGAAGGTTGCCTTTACATAGATAACACAAGGAGGGTTAAAGAGAGCAGGAAACAGGTAGTGAAGGCCCTAAGAAAAATCAGAGAGAGAAAGAGACAGATGAAGGCTGGTACAAGAATTGGTTTTCAGCCTCTCCAAGGTTGTCAACCCTATTTCCTCCCATCTTGGGACCATTATTTGGGTTCTTTTTGCTTTTTTCTGCTGGTCCCTTGCTCTCAAATAGGCAGACTAACTCTGTGATACAACAGATAAATAATTTGGTAGCAAAACTTACTCAGATACATTATCATAAGTTAGCTATAAAGGACCACGAGACTCAAGATGATGTTGTTACTTTATACAGGGTGTTTCCAAAACCCACCTCCACCCAACCTAAAAGGGGGGACTTCTGCCCCTAGACCAAGCAGAGAGGGACCACCCAGAACCCCCTCTGTCAGGCGATCTGAATTCTTGCTTAGGCTGCTAGGCTAAGCACTGCAAGGGAATATAAATAAAAGATAAAAATATCTATCTGGGTTCCCTGAGGGACACGCAAGACAAATCTTCATATTAATAAGACACCTAAAGGCAAAAAGACGTAGCCAACTAAACATTCCTTCCCAGACCTTCATCCTTACAAAAGGTATTTATCCTTAGGCCCATCCTGAGGAAACTGAGGTATAGTTTTCATCTATTTTCTGCCATTACAGTAAACATCTTAAGACCATGGACTATTTTTTTTTTCTTTGGGGTCTGCTGTGGGGAACAGTGGAGTAGGCCTCAATCCACAGAGCCTCCACTTAATCTCCCAATGACAACTTCTCTATGTTCCCAGCTGCAGAGATCATCAACCACCCATGCCAAACGAGCTACGGTGAGCAAGCCAAGAACTGTCAACCTGCCTGGACTCAGCCAGAGCTCATCCCTCCCCTCTTCTCTTCAGCTGGAGCCAATCTAGCCCATATGCCCCCACTTCGTTCTCTGCCCTTTTATGTCCCCTCCCAGTGTCTTCTGGGGGACCAAGAGCCTGAGAACCAGTTGGTCCCTGGACACCTTTAGGCCTGGGGACCCAGAAACCAAGAACTCAGGCTCCCCACGTGACCTCAGACTGTGCTCCCCTCCCTTGAACCACCAGCTGGGGAGAAGACAGTCAACTTCCTGAGGCTCTGCCTCTCTGAGCAGCTGCCCTAGCCCCTTGGGGGTGGAGGAAGAACCCACACATCAACCCATGCAATCAACCATCAGCATTAATAGTCCACATTGAGACACTGATGTTTCTTGGATTTGTGTTGTTTTACATAAAGTTGAAAATAAGTTCTCATTTATAGACTGTATAATTAATATACATATATGTCAGTCAGTACTCATTTGTATCTACGGCAACTAGTTAAATTCACCTCAGACATAACTATAATTTCCCCAAGCTAGAATTCAGAAAGCAGGAAATATAGAACATAGAAAACTGGCATTTATTGGTATTTGACCCAAAGTCATTATGACTTTGGGAAAATTAATGGAGAGGGACCAGGTTTTGCATCCATATCTGTAAGATGGATTTATTGTCTGATCACATTAAAGGCTATAGATGAGGATCTAATTTGGAAGTATAGTAAAGAGATTGTGTACATTCATACTATGCATGGTAACTTGACTTCATGTAATGACATTTAATCTTTCCCCCACTTGTTTAAAACCTAATTAGGTTCTTATATCTTCATTGCCTACCCCTCACAGCTGAAGAAAATGCTTCATACAGAAGGAAGAGCCAGGTAGCTGTCATTCATAAGCTATATAAAAGACAGTGGGGAAGTAGCCAGCCCTACTAACTGTCTATGTCCATGTCAATAAAATGCCTCTACTTAGAAGCATACATACCATCCGGTGATATTTCTTAAATTATAGTGGTGATGAGTTATAGAAACTGAGCAAAACGCAAAAGTAAGCCTTAGGTTTCTTGATAGCATTTCCCAGACACTGGCAAAGCCTGAGCTATACGAGCAAATGGAAGTTCACTGTTGTTTCTCCAAGCCACTCTTATGCTCTCATTTGCTGCAAATAGTCTCAGCATCTAACCTAAAAACATTCATGATGTTTTCCACTCTTTCTTCTATTTTACATGCTGTCAGTCACTGAGCCCTGTTGATTTCACTGACTAAATCTTCCCACTCTCAGCTGCTACTCTCTCCCATTTGAATTTTGTTTTGTGCATGATTGCATCAGCTTCCTCCTGTGCTGTCCAAATTCATTTTCTTTACACTGTGTTATTTCATTTATGACTTAGTTACCAGAATACGTATTTCTGTTTTAAGTTTTGCTAAGCATAGCTTTGCTACTAGTGTTTCTGGTTTCTGTTGCTTATCATGTATGTGAACTTGGTGGGTCAATCTGCAGCTCCTTAGTGTTTTTATGTGATGGCTGTGAGGTTATATTCCACTCAGACTTTTGAAGGCTTGCTGAGCAATCCCAGTGGACTGTGAAGTTCCCCCACTATATTCATATAAGTATCATAATAAGCGGATGGGAAAGAGCAAGTAAATTATTGCAGAGTCATTATGGGAGCATCAGTAAACTCAGCTCAGCCATAGTTCTGGTCAGACCCCCATTGGCCTTATACAATTTCAGCAGATTGCACTTCAGGGATAAAAATCTCTCACCTGTGGGTCTTCACTTTTTCTTATCAGCAAAGATAGGCTTTAACCATAGCCTGGAATGTCTCTGGGACTTTCCTGGATTCCTCTTTCCATTCCTTTGCAGGAGTTTTCTGTAATAAACTGAACACATCATCTTGTCTTAACTTTCCTTCAGGAAAGATTTCATCAACCCACTTCATCTGTAAAATGCATACAGTGAAAGAGTTTTCTCTTTAGGGTCATCAGAGAGATCAAACAAAAGGCAGGTGTAAAAAGTAACAACTACTTTGCATCTTCTGATGCTATGAAAACATTTTCTGCTGTTAACATTGTTAACTTACAACATCACAATTAAGATAAATCATCTTTAAATGCACATGATTCTTTCTGCAAAACATTCTTTCATTAAAGTGTGGGAAGTAATATTTGTACATCATAGTCAAATTATGATTCCTCTAGTCAACTCCCTTCCTTCCTATTTGGCTGTGCACAGTCTCTATGCTATTTCTCTTAACACACATCTTTTGTGAGTTTCCATCTTCAGAGGTTCAGTCCTTTAAAGACTTGTGCATTTGGCCTATTTCTCAAGTCTGTAGTGCTTTGGACACTATCCAGCACATTCGGATATTAATCAAATATATTTATTTAGTGATAGATTGAGTGTGTGTGTATTCATCATCTGATTTGGTAGCAGTGCAGGGAAGTAGTCTATGTTATTACTCATATTGTGAGTCCCGAAATCCCTTTGGACATGATTAGAATCAGAACATTCAATATGTTTTCCTATCAGCCTCCAACACATAGACTGCAGTTTGTGAAAGTTAAGTTAAATAGCTGCCCTTGGTTTTAGTGGGAGAACATCACTAGTGGAAAATAGATGTTATTCTCCTGTAAATCACTTTGTCCTTCCACAAGTTCCTTCAGCTTGAATAGCCTATAATTCTAAAGTTGACATCAAGCAAGAGCTACAAAAATAATCAACATTCATATTTTTATCTTCTTCCGTCAATGAGTAATTTAATGGAGAAAGTCTTCTACAGACAAGATTGATGCATTAGAGTTCTTTAAATCCATCCAAAGTTCTTATACCATATTTATATATAGCTCCTTTTGTTTTTCTGTATAGTCACCATCTTATACAAGCATCAGTAAAGGACAATGATAAATGTAAAGCTTTCCAGGTTTGTCTAATCATTGAACAAATAGTTCCTAAGCTCTCAGAACCAAGTAGCTTTCAAATTACTGTGAGCATCATGATTGAGAAGAGAACCGATGAGTCCAAGATTTTCCCCCTTGCTTGTATTTTTCTGTCACTGTTTTGCCTGTTTCTTTAGGTGTGCAGAACTCTTTAGTTGTATGAGGTCCTACTTATTGATTGTTGGTCTTCCTTCCCAAGCAGATAGCATCCTATTCAGAAAGTCATTCCCTGCACCTAAATCTTATAGGGTTCTACCCATGGTTTCTTCTAGCAGGTTTAGCATTTCAGGTTTCAAATTGACCTCTTTAACCTGCTTGGAACTGATTTCTGTGCTGGGTGATAGATAAAGGAAACAATCCAGCTAACGTAGAAAAAGCTCAGAGAATGGAGATACTCATTACCAGCTATATATCTGACAGGGGTTTAATATCAAGAATATACAAAGAAGTCAGAAAAAACAAGTGCTCAAAGAATCAATGACCTAGTTTAGTAAAAACAGTAGGCAGTGATGGCTGTCTCGGAAGCTAAACAGTGTTCTCAATAGAAGAAATAAAAATGGCTAAAAATTCCCCCCAAAAGATTTCAAAACCCTTAGTAAATAGGAAAATGCAAATTAAAACAACTTTGAGATTTCATCTCACCCCAATCAGAACAACTAATATTAACACAACTGACAAATGCTGGCAAGATTGTGGGAAGAGGGAAACCCACATTAGCTGTTGGTGGGAATGCAAATTGTTAAGACTACTCTGAAAGTTAGCATGGAGAATCCTCAAAATTTAAGAATAAACCTACGATAGGACAAAGCTCTACTAACTCCTTGGCAAATTTCAAATGACTCAAGATTCTACCTCCACAACTCCTTAGCCACATTCATTACTTTCATCTTTACAAAAGCCAGGAATTGAAAACCACCAAAATTTCCCTCAATAGATGAGTGGATTAAGGCAAGTGTGATACATATGTACTAAGGAATACTCTTCAGCTGTAAAGAAAAATGAAGTCGTGAAATTCGAAGCTAAATACTTGGAACTGGAATAGTTCATATTCAGTGAGGTAACCCAGATCCAGAAAGACACAGTGGTGGATGTTCTCTCTCGACTGAAGTTTCTAGTCCCTAGTTCCCTGGATGTGACTGCATATACTGGAGCAATCACAGAAACCACAAAAGTAAAAAGAGACCAGGAAGTGGACAAGGGGATTAAAAAGAGGATAGCTATAGCAAGATCCAGGTGATTGGGTAGCAGGAAACAAACAAACAAGGAGGCAGGTTTTAATTCCGGTAGGAAGAGAGAAGTCAGTACAGAAGGAGGAGGAAAGAAGGTCAAGATAGCACCAAGGTTGTTTGGTAAAGCTGCATAGAATCTTCTTATTTTATGTTTACCTAAAATCATATACATATATATATATATATATATATATATATATATATATATATATATATATATATATCTCACAGCACCAGGGTTGACAGTATTTCCCATAAGAATCAAAGAATAACAAAATTTCTTAGGACCAGGCATGAGAAATCTCTTTTAGAATGGTTGGTTACGGTAGCTCAAGTAACTCCCCCTAAATATAAGGGGAGGGACATGGAACGATTGGAGGAAAAAGAGTTGGAAGAGGGGATGTAGGGAGGAAAGAGAAGGGGAAAGTGATAGAATTATACTTTTATTAAAATGTATTACCTAAAATACATAAAAAGAAAAAGTTTAAAAGAGAAGAAAACATACCGAAGTAAATAAGGAGTTGAAGACATATCTCAGTAATGTACTTGGTGTACAAGCAAAATGACCTGAGTGCAAGTAAAGGTCTGTATAACCCAGGGATTGCAGAGTGCTTCTGCAATCCCAGCACAGAAAAACACATGCAAAAACATCCCTGGAGCATGCTGGGCAGCAGTTGTAGCCAAAATAGCAAGTTCTGGGTTCAATGAGAGACTCCATCTAAAAATAAGATCGACAAACACCCGAACACACCTAATACTGTCCTACCAAAAACATGCGTAGGTATGCATGATGACAATGCATATTTGCTCCCATATGGCTTAACACATGGTGGGGGTCAGGGAGAGGGGAATTTGAATCTTTGGTTCTTTATGATTTAATCACTTCCACAAAGCTCTGCCACTTGATTGCAATGCCTTTTTTATGCATTTAGTGTTTCTTTTTGCCTGAACAATGCTTTACAAATGCTAAACCGATTCATTGTTATATAGAATACCTAAAATCTTAAGGCAGAGGTAGCACTAATCAGCTTCTTTTCTCTCACTTCTTAATCTACCATTCATTGTCGGATTTATGAAACAGAGATACAGAAGACCATTCCATCTTTAGCATTTACCGTCGTGCTGAAGCTTTTATGTTTCAACATGAAAATCCTTAGTTGGGATCCTTTCAAGAAGTTACAACATTTGCCTTTCACAGCTGAAAGTTTTACAGAACTGGTGAATTCTGGATTAATAAAATAGTATTTATGAAGGCAGTGCCTATCTCTCCAAAGATATTAGCCCAGGGAGATATTATAAACTTCTGAGTCAAAGGTTTGTAGTAGAGGACACAAGAACGATAATGCAAGATGAAGACACACAGACACACAGACACACAGACACACAGATACACAGACACACAGACACACACACACACAGACACACACACACACACAGATACACAGACACACTACACACACACACAGACACACAGACACACAGACACACAGACACACTATACACACACACAGACACACAGACACACACACAGACACACACACACACAGACACACAGATACACAGATACACAGACACACAGACACACACACACACAGATACACAGACACACAGACACACTACACAGACACACACACACACAGACATACACACACATACACACACACAGATACACAGATACACAGACACACAGACACACACACACACACACACTCACTCACTCACTTCTGGTCTACTGAATAGACTTAGAAAGACCTTGCAGGCAAAATAGCCTACTTTGTACTTAGCTCCTATTGCAAAGCCATTTTCCTTTTGGCATGGGAAACATGCAGCTTAACCAGCATTTGCCCACAAGATATAGTTGTCAGCATTCCTCACCAGCTAACAAATTTCTCCCCAGAAGTTTCTATTCTTCTGTTAGACAAGTTTATATAAGAGCATCTCCACTCAGACATCTTCCGATGAATGGGTTTGTTCAACACTGTACAGGAGAGATTTCCAACAACTTTCACAGTGTATTCTTCTAAAGACTTTCACTGGAACATCGGTACAGAGGCTGCTCTATTCTCTAGTGAGTCCCTGGCATTTCCTTCTCTAAGATCTGGTCTCAGCATTTAGAGGAGCCCCTTCTTCAGATTCTGTATCTCAGATCTAAGGTTGGTACCTGCATATGATGTCCTTTATCCTATACTTTTTTCCAATCCTTCATTGATAAGTTCCTTTTATAGTTAGTGACTATTTACAGTAAATACTTTTTGTTAGCATTATTGTGTGTTTTCTATGTCCTAACTTGACTAAAACCATATAATAACAAACTCGGGTTGATGGCTCAGGAATAACTCTGAGGTGAGATAACATCGTTCCAAAACCTTGTTGCATAAATTTAGATGTCTTTTGCATGATTCACAGCATTCAACAAGTCATCATCTAAAAGATAAACACTTGTGTAACGTCTACACTATGATGATCATACCCTTCGTATATTCGATGCCAACTCTAAAGATATACAAAACAACAATCATAAATACCACAACTTTTCATGAACATTGAGTAAAACAAAGTCATATTAGATTACTTTTGCTCTTAATTGTAAGATTTTTTTCCAAAGCGAATATTTTAAGAATGTAAAACCATGATCCTTTAAGACAGTGATTATCAACCTGTGGGAAATGCTTGTTTCTCAGTGGTCACCTAAGACCATCAGAAAGCACAGATATTTACATTACAATTAATAACAGTAGCAAAATTATAGTTATGAAGTAGGAGTAATAATAAAAAATAATTTTATTGTTTGGGGATACCGCAACATGAAGAACTGTATTAATATTATTTTTCATGGGTAAGGAAACAGAATCTCAGAAAATTTCACAGTCCAGCAACATGTAGGTCAGAAAGCAAATATACTGGCTTCCAGGGAGTTTGCTCACTGATTTGCCTTTCTATGTCATCCTTCTAGCTGGGATTGCTTAGAGGTTGATTGATGTCCGAATTTCTTATATTTAGAACAGAAAATAGTTTTAAACATAGGGAATATGATCTTGCCGTGGATATTACCAAGAAAACCCATATATATATGTATATATATATATATATATATATATATATATGCATAGGAGGGCACTCACTTGTGATAAGCACTTTGTCCCCAGGGTATACAGGCACCACGGGACAAAAGAATCAAGTATGAAATGAGGTTTGAACCACAATAGCTGATTTTCAGGGTGCATTTATTTGTGCGGATTTTTGTAATTTTATGAATTTGTAATATGGCATTTTCTATTTCATCAAGCACTAAAAAGTTTTCCCGTGGGAAAAGAAGGATCCTGAATTAAGATGAAATTCTTCTGGGGTCCACACCCTCCTCCTCCTCCTCCTCCACAAAAGCCTGTGCTCTGGCAGATGCTTCTCCGTTTCATTTTCCATTTGTGTGGCGTTTTCAAATATAGAAAACAATTTGATAAACTCCCTGCCGTTTCTGTTTTGCTTGGGCTCCATGGAGGCACAAATAATTTATGGAAAAACAGCACCTGTGTTTTCCCCAGGAATGGTATTCACAACATTGATGAATTTCAAATGAAGGGCATTTACCTCATTCAAGATAAATGGAGAACGAGTTCCCTCTCCATTCCCAGAAATTGATTGCAGAATGTGCCTGAAAACTATTTTCTTGTCCCATAAAAGCATTAGGCTGGATGTAAACATTTCATACCAGGCTATATATACCCTTGGAGGGAAAAGAAGATAGCAGACTTGAGCTATTTTATAAGACACAGAAATTCAAAGGTTGATGTTTTCTGAGAAAGTCCCCAACTACATAAATTCATTATTTCACGCATTCATGCAACAAAAGTTTGCACAATGTTCAGTCATTCATTAAGCAAATAATTCACAAAGGAACTGAAGACTCATGTTAAGCAGGAGATAGATTTTATTGATATAAGAGGCAATGTAGACTTAGTTCAACATTACTGATTGAGCATTTGAGTTGGTTGCTGCTTTAATCTGCAATAGGAGTCAGTAAACTTCAGCCCTTGAAGTGAGTACTTTATTTTATAAACAAAGGTTTATTTGATCAAAGTTACAATATTTATATCCTGTCTAATGATACTTTCTATCCCCTTCCCATCCTCCTGTCCCCATCAGGGTTCATATTTTCTCTGGGTTCCATTTTTGATAGTTTCTACTTCTGTCTTAATGGTCAACAACCGTTTTCTGTTCTGCAATGTTAAGTATATCATTGGTCTCACTTGTTATTGCTGTTTCTAAATATTAGATTTGGTTATCTATCTATCTATCTATCTATCTATCTATCTATCTATCTATCTATCATCTATCTACCTATCTATCATCTCTCTATCTCTCTATCTCTATCATCTATCTATCTATCTATCTAACTGTCTGTCTGTCTGTCTGTCTGTCTGTCTATCTATACTATTTCATTATTTTTGAGACACTTTAGGTAAGTAGCAATACAGACCTCTCTATCTTTATTTAGCACAGGGCACGATGATATTGAATTCAGAATATTCTCCAGCCTCTTCCTCCAGTGGGATGAGATTATAGACATGCACTACCATGCCTGGTCATGGATCTTGTGTGTTTTAGAACATCCACACTTACCTCTGTGTCATTTCTAAGTATGTTTATTAGTTTTGTTTGGTTTAGTTGCTCCTTTTCCCTCATTAGGAGTCATATTGTCTTCCTTCTTTATGTGTCTAATAATTTCTAATTAGCTGTCAGATGCTATAAATTTTGTCTTATTGTCTGATCAATATAGTTGTCTTAATAGTACGTGTTCCCAACGATAGCCAAATTATGTGAGACTAGGGAACTTGCTACACAATAGAACTAGAGGAAATTCCAGGTAGTACTCAGTATACTAGGCCAGAAATTGTGTTTGTGCCTACTCCAGACCCATGCAGGCTCCGTGACTGCTGCTTCAGTCTCTGGGAGCCTGTATGAACCATGCCTGTTTGATTCTGTGGGCTGTGATGTTCTAGTGTCCTGACTCTTCTGGCTCCTACAATTATTTCTACCCCTTTACCACATGGTCCCTTGAGTTCAAGAGGAGGGTTCCGATGTGATCTCCAATTTGGGCTCTCTCTCTAATGAATGTTGTCTCTGGGTCTCTGAATCTGCTCCCATCAGCTGCTAGAGGAAACCTCTCTGATGAAGATTGGTCTAGGCACCAATCTATGAATATAGCAGAATATCATTAGTAGTCATTTTATTGATTTTTTTCTATCCTTGATCTCTGGGTTACCCAGCCTAATTCTTTTAGAGAAGAGTTCAAGGTATATTAGGTTAGATACACTCCAGTGAGGGTCATCTCTAAGGATTACTATTCACTTGCTAGCTTGGAGAGCTAGATTTCTTTTGCGGGGAAAGCCCTCTGCAGTTGTACAAAGATTTGGCAAGTTCATTAGCACCCTTAATAGCTTCTAATTAAACTGTTACAGTAAAGCTGTGGAAATTTTTAAAAAATTCAATGCAAAGTAACACCTGTAAAATGTTTTTATGCATTATGCAAAATACAGAAACTGTGCATAACTGATGCATGGGCCCCCGTCTCATCTTACTGCAGCACCAACCAGCCTCTGAGGGAGGAGCAGCTGAGACAAGACAGTTTAAGACATAGTGAGTCACATTATGTTGTGGTGCAAACAAGGTACCAGAAGTACCTGAGGCAAAATGGGAGTGTGTGAGGAGGGTGTTTCTTTGGTAGCCCAACCAAATGCCTACCATAAAAGGACACCTCTGCCATTCATTTTATCTCCAGGTTTTACTATTTCTAGGGCTGTAGAGAATGTATTTAGGCATACAACATTATTAAGTTCTCTTAGTGCTTCACAGCTTAAAATACAAGCCAGTGTGTTGTGTGGTTCATTACCATCATCAATATGCATTATGTGCCTGTGCCTATGATTCACATTATGCTGGGCATAAACAAATACAAAAGAGCAGCTATTGACTTCAGCCTCAGAAGCGAGTGAAGAAGGATTGGCTCCCAATATGTCTACAAGCTGCACGCAGTCAGGAACACAGTAGACTTCTCCCTAGGCTGTTAGCAGGCAACGGATTATTTTTTATGGGCTTTGTTGTATTTTACTCTACAATTTTACATTAGCCCTTGGCTGTTCACATTGTTCATAAGTAGTGGAATATAGAATCTTGGTATAAGTCACTTTCCATTCACTGATCTTTCTAGCAGACAACTCTAGCTATCTTGTGTTCATGAAGAGGCTTGGTCTCTCTTAACAGAAAGTTCCAGAACACAATAGTTAGGCCCAGATTTATGAGGAAGCCAGCAGCTGGCATTTTCCATGGAGGGAGCTTAAATAGGTGTCTAATAATCCTTTGCCTTATTTATCTGCTTTGAAGCTACTGTACCAGTGCAGAGAGCAACAAACAGTCTCCATCCCCTAATGAAACCAGTAATTCATTATGATGAGAATATAAGAGTGCCTGGGCCTTAATTACCAGCACCTTGGAAGACATAAAAGTGCTGGAAACAGGCCTGAGAGGCACCAGAGATGGCTGTAGCATGACAGAAAAGGACAATGCTGGATACTTCGGGGAATTTAATTCTCTGTTTCATAACAGGGAGAGGAAAAACAAATGTGAGGGATGCTATTTTTTGTGATATGAATTAGCCCTTGAGTATGACAAAGGTTTACTGCTTTCCCTGGCTGGGTTCTTCTTTGTTTTCTGGATGCAATTCAAGGGGAAAGGAAGCATAGATTCTTGGCCCTCTATGAATTGAACTCAGCTTGACTATTATCATAACCCAGATGAGGCTGAAAATAACATTTATCGAAGCCTTTCAGAACTCTAATTAGTGGGACTGTTTTCACATGGCTGTGTCCACACATATTGTTTCTATGTGTGCATACCATTGTATTTTTCTGGATCTTTATAATTAAAAACACAAGTCAATGCACCACTGTGATTATCAGTCTTGAAAACAATGATTGTGTTTTAATGAAGCTCCTGAGATGAGTCCTAGGATTTAAAGGTACATTCATGAAGATCTGTAGTATAGTGTGTGTGTGGGTGTGTGTGGGGGTGTGAGAGACAGATTTTTTATATGTGTCTACATATACTATACTTACACACAGGCCATAAAATAGATGAAGAACAAGGGTAATTGCATAAATGTCTACATCAACATCACACCCCCCCACCCCCCACACACCCCCACACCCACACTTACCCGCACACCACACCCACACACCCCCACCCCATATATATATAAAATTATTTGTTGTAGTTCCTATTTATCTGTGGAAGAAACATTCCAAAATCCTTCAACTCTAGATAATTAAAACTCAATAAATATTTTGCTTAATGCCACACATATGTAAATTAAAAAACTTAATTTAAAAATTATGTACATAAATATATAATTGATAATTAATTATTTATCAGTAATGACTTAAATTTAATTTATAATTAGTAAATAATTGAATAATTAAAAATTAAATAATATGAATAATTATAAGAATATATGTAATTTATTTAAAACTAATGAATTACTCCTCTGGAATTTTGCACTTACTGTTTTGAACTGTAATTGGTTACAGGTAACTGAAGGCTTCTTGAAGGCAATAATATTGATAAGCAGATTCTTGATCTATAACATCTAGGATGCTGTCTGCATTTATCTGGAACACACAACTGGATGCAATAACAGAATGAATGCAGGTAAGCTGTCAAACAAAATACAAAGGCAACTAAGGAAACTTAAAAATGCTAGTGCTGAGATTTCATGAGGAACACAACACCTCAATGATGGGACTTTGTCTAGCTTGAGCTTATATGGGTTTTGAGCATTCTGTAACACTTGCTGTGAGTTCATTAGTTGAGGAACTATTAGCATTTAATAGCCTCTAGGAGATGGAGAATCAGTTTTCTTTAATAGTGTAATCCTTGGTAGGTAAACCACACTTAACAGCAGGCCCCACTCCCAAAAGTAGTTGGGCAAAATAAATTGCTTTACACTGATATAAAATATTCAAAGTTAGGTGGGTAGGAAGTTGGGGATGGTATAGAGCTCTAGAAAAATGTTGAGAAAAAGGAGTTAAATATGATCAAAACATATGAAAACCTCAAGTAATAAAATTATTATATTTAAAAAAGAAAATAACCCTTAAAAAGGTTACAAGGTTATGGAATGGAGCCATCAAGCTTTTTTTGCTTCTCTGGCTCTGGCACACTGCCGTTATTGGAGGTACTTTCATCACTTAAAATAAATAACATATATATATTTCTTGTTACCCTATTTAGTCTGTATAATGTCATTTGTATATATGCTTTCAAAGATGACCTTTTGGTATTGGTCAATTCACTGTTGTGCTCTTTCCTAAGGAAGACCATTTTTCCCCTTGCTCAGCATTAGTTGATTACTGGTCGTTCTTTGTGTAGAGTAGTTCCTTGTATAGGGTTAAGGCCTTATGAACTTTTCCCTATCCATGTTGGCATCCAAATTGGTATAATCTTTGTTTAGCTTATGCATGGAGAGATATGTTGGTGAAATTTCATGAATGTATCTTCTGAAATTATTAGGAGACAAAATTCTCATACCAAACCTCTTAATCTGATTCTTAAAATTGGTTGGCCTTCTCTTCTGCAATGTTTCCTGAGTCTTTGGTGCTGAGTGTTTTATAGATGTATCCACTGATGCTGGGCTCAACTCTGCACTTGCATACAATAACAATTAATGATAAAAGAGGTGACAAATCTGAAAAAGAACAAGAAGAGGTATATGGGAGGATTTGGATGGAGGAAAGGGAATGCAAAGGTATTTTAATTATATTATAATCTCAAAATAAACTTTAAATACCTAAATGATAGTTATTTAAAGAAAACATTGTAAACACACAAGGTAGATTATTTGCAATCTGAGGTACTTAGGAGCCTGTGGCAACAGGATTACTTGAACCTGTGAGTTGATAACTAGTCTGAGCAATGTATGAAATGGGGACAAGAGGAACAGAGACAGAGGAGGAAGATGCAGGGAAGCTTAGCTAGAGGGACTAAGAGGAGTGAACTTCAATGAAGGTATGTATTATAGCGCAAAGAAATTGTATACAAGAAACCTAACCCTTGATATAATGAATACACATCAATAAAATGATGCATGTTAAGAAAGATAAGGCAAGATACACACTAAATTCTTGAATATTAACTAACATTCTACATGTCTATAAATACTATGACAGTTTTGTAAAGAAAGATATATGTAATGTTGGTCATGGTCTATCTGAAACCTTTGTTATCTTCCTTATTATTTCTGAACTAAAATAAATTATGATAAAGTATCATTTATGTAGTCAGAAATATGCCAAAATGCTGAATAGAAAAATATATCTGAATGCATATCACATGAGCTAGCAAATATATCCATAATACTGTAACCAAGATAACTGTAAATATAACAAAAAGGTGATTTGCTTAAAAGAAGTATTCAGATTGTTAAGTCCATAGAGCTAAGACTAGAAGCGATCTAAATACTCATTTATAAAAGAATAATCTCTGATTCGAGTACACGTCCAAAAGAACACCCATAGTAAACAGTACAGACTACTAATAACATAAATGGTCACAGACAAGCCACTTAAACAAGTAGCATGAAGAAAGCTAGATACAAAGGTTATTTGCTAAACATAGTATTTACACATAATTTAATAACAAGTGTTGATGAGCCTAATCTTATATGGTGACTTTGAGTGTAACATCTATGTCATATCCAGAAGACATCTTGTTACTACACAGTTCTTCATCTTTCTCATTTGCAACCAGTGTTCCTTAAACCTTGCAGGGGTATTATAGGTACTGAAACTGTCTAAAATTATACCTCAAATTTATTAAAATGATGTATGAAACTGTCAAAAATAAAAATGGAAAAAAGATAAAAACACGGTTTTTCCAAAAACATGAAAAAAAAACCAGAATAGTTGTTGCTTTTTGTCAGAATCGAATGGAGAGGGAGAGGAGGAAATTTCCTGGAATGAGGTGTTCTGCACACCTCAGTTAAGTAAAAGTTGTACTGATGTAAGGATTTGGCATAAACTTGATATGCCTGACTATGATAGCACATGTAATTGCTAGTGTATTATGCACAGTGAATTAATGCTGACATTAATATAATCCCTATGGTAAAACAATGTAAGCGTCTTGATTATCCCTATCAGGTTATAATGAATGAAATGGGGATTTCCATTGCTCCTTCATCTCCAGTGGTGTCCCTTTCTACTACAATTCACAAAGAAGAAGGACCACTTGTTTGTAATGGCCAATGAACAAAGCTCATCTAAAGACAAAGCTTGCAGGATTCTTTAGAAATGCACAAATTGGAAAACGAGAGAATTTGCCAAATGTATGCAATGCAGCACAACACAATACTTCATATCTAGGGAATATATTAGTGAAAATTACTTTTTATTACAAAGTATGAGGCCTTTAACAAAATTTTATGACCCAATAAAATGGCATCCAAGTGAGGAATGTTTTGTTCTTCTTACGTTTTCCAGAAACCACATACCTTGTACCAAGTGAATCTATAATTGTTGAGCAATTTCTTTTTCTTACTGAACAGCACTTTTGAGACTATGTCTTTCTGAGAGGTCATGAAACGGAAATTGGAAATATCTGCTGACATGACATAGAAAAGCACTTTCACTTTACATTCTCTTTTTCTCTCTGAATGAAGGTAAAAAGACCCTTGAAAGATGAAACTACCTCCCTTGGGTGCTCTCTCCTAAACGAGGACCACTTATTCTATAATTTGAGGCATCATGTCTTACAGATAAGGACTTGTGTCACAGGTAGCTGTTTGGTTATTTTTGAACATGTGAAGTCCTTGCATGCTCCTTGTATAAGTCAAACGTATGCCATGAAAATACCAAGTCATTTTACCTTTTGATACTCTTAATATACTATCATTTTACAGGGAACCACTTTCCTCATTCCCCCTTTCATCTCAAATAGCAGCATTTACTCTGAAAGCTTTTCTTGGTATGTGGTCTTTCAACTCCTTGGATAGAACTGTATTATACAGTCACCATATTTGTAAGTTTAATGTTGCATTCATTGTTAAAACACCAACACATATTTTACGACCTGGCTCTTAAATCTCCCCTTTTAAAATTTTTACCTTTGGGAATCTGGGCTGACTTGTACATAGTAAACCAAGAAATGGTACAGTGAAGGTCAGAATCTAGACACAGAAACAAGTCCTCTGTTCTAAATTAGTTCCCAAGACGCTTTTATTTATTTTGGGGTGAGTCCAGCTCACACTAATATGAACAGTGATTCCACAATGAGAACCAGGGAACTCTCTTCTTAGAAGAGCCAGTTACCTCTCTTAATTTTGGTACCTTTGTTTCCTTTTTTTCCTTTGCTACTATTAAACCAAGATTTTTTTGTGCACTTTTACTTTCAGTATTTATCTTTTCAAAATAACTCTACGTGAAATTCAGTGGCATTTATCTGTGAATTTCACATAATCCTATAATGATTTTATGGACAAGAGACTTGATAGATATAATCTATGTTAGTGCAATGTTGAGAAAATAATAAATTTAAAATATATTAAGAAAGGAACCACTAAATATTCCAAAAGTAGGTAAACAGTCACAGGTAGCTACTTAGTTATTTTTGAACATGTGAAATCCTTGTAAAAGGTAAATGTATGTCATGAAAATATTAAGTCATTTTTTCTTTAGATACTCATAATATACTATCATTTTAAAGGAAATTACTTTCCCCTTTCCCCTTTTCATCTCAAAAAGCAGCATGTAAAATAATGCAAATACTCTTGCTCTCTTACTCCCTTACTCTACTCCCCTCTTCCCTCTCTGTTCCTTCTCTCCTCATCTCCCTCCCCCTCTCTTTCAATGTGTTCATGGCATGCCTCTACTCCTCTGCTTTCTCTCTCTCTCTCTCTCTCTCTCTCTCTCTCTCTCTCTCTCTCTCTCCTTGTGCTTTTCTCTGTCTATATCCCTCAACTCTCTTCCACATGCCCTAAATAAACTCTATTCCACACTAAAAATGCAAATAAAGTGCAAATAAAAATAACAATGAATTTTATAAATATTTGAGTCATGAATAATTAAAATTTAAAATTAAGATTTATTCGCACCCGCGGATGTCCATGTGTGTATGTCTGTGTGTTTGTATGTCTGTGAATGCATGTGTGTATATGCTATATGTGTGGAGACACATCAAGAGTAGAGTGAGGTACCAGATGTCTTGAGGCTGGAATTACAGGTGATTGCTAGCTCTAGATGTAAATTCTGGGAAGCAGACTTGTGTCCTCTCAAAGAGCAATAAGCCTTCTTAACCTCTGAGCCATTTCTCTAACCCCTATACTTGATGTTTGTTAAAAGCTGAATGTCCAAAATGGGGCAAGATAATTATGTGTGTAATTGCATAAGAGGTTGGATTTGCAGAGTAAGTTAATATTTTTAACAAAATAAAAATCACCAGGTTTTAAAATTTTTTTTAAAAAAATTATATCTAAAAAGTAACTTTCAAATAAATAAAAATACCACAGAAGAAAATTACCCAGCTCCAAAGTGCATAAAATTCATTTTCATTTAGAAAGGGGATGAAATATAAACATCATAGGTGAAAGTATTCCCACTTAACAAAAATGTAAATTTCTTACTATTATATATTCAATTTTAATATATAATTATAATATATAATAATAATATAGAATATAATTCCAAATTGATTCAAAGGTTCAAATCAGTTCAAGCTTAGCTAAAGTAGCTTCTAACATTATTTTAGGAGTAAGACATGTACTTTATACCAAACTTAATAATAAAACATTGAAACATATTAATTCCACATGTAATAATGGATGTCAAAATTATACCAAAGCATGGCAATCCCTGAGCCTTAGGGGGGAAATATGTAATGTAGATGTTGCATTGAGAGTTGAGCACTCCATATGGTTCTCTATTATATGAACTCAGCCACTGTGAGCTCACAAAATAACTTATAATGATATTGTATATAACAGTTCATAAGCAATATATGATAATATTGCATAACAACTTTGCATGCACCAAACACTCAACGAATCAATTCATCCTAACTCCCATCATGGATGGAGTAGAGTCTGATGAAGGCCCATTCAAGCTCAGGAGCTTTTGGAAATTGATAGCTACATGGAGAATGAGTCTCTTTCCATGCAAGGATGCAGTCTCATGAGAGATTATCCGTATTTCAAAAGATGTTCCAATGTCCAAGCATATACAGGCAGCACCAAATGGATTCTGGATTTTAAAAAACAAGAGGATAGAAAGTTGGGAGGGGAAATAGGTGAGGAACCTTAGGAGGTTTGTAGATAAGGGAATATGAGACAGATTTGACCAAAACTCATAATACAAAATTTTTAAACAATAGATATTGAAAAGAAAAATAGAACCTTGTAAATAGGTAGTCTGGGCAGACAATACCAACTTAGATAAGGACAATTGAGTCATAGGCAGAGTCATAGTGACTTGTCCCCTGAACCTTCATCCAAATGATACCAGGTTTGGATGATATCTGTATTCCTCCTGATCACCCACACTCCAGTGTCATTCCCTTCCCCACATCCTGCCTTTCTGTGTTTATAACCCTGTGTGAATGAATTATGATTTGAGAAAAAATAAATTATTAAAAAAAGGAAAAAAAGAAAAATAGAAACTAAATTTTAAAAATATGTATTCTAAGAGTATATTATTTTTGAAACTTCAGAATAAATCAGAGTTTGAAACTGCATGTTAGTAATCTAACTTTATTTAAAAAGATAAAAGGACAAAAAATGATAGAGATGTGTCAAAAAGAAGCCACTATTTATGCTACAAACTTTGTGGGAAATATAAACAATTGAGAACAATAGAAATATTTTTCCTAATTGCAACTATCAAATTACATGAAGATATAATTAATGTTTAAGTCTGAAGATTTTTAAAAAGTCTCTCAAGAAAGCATAAAAAGATAGGAGTGAAAAAAAGAAAGTAAAAATGTAGACAGATAAACTTATGTACAAGAATTGATAAAGTAAGTGAATTTTGTACCTGGACATAGTACAAATATACAAAATCACTCTTCTCTCTTATGTTAATAATATACAATTAAAAGTTGAAGTTATAGTAATAATAGATGGATATCATGTACTCTAAAATAGGGTTTAAAAAGCTAGAAAGGAGGGTGTAAGAGAAAAAGAGATGAGAAAGAGACACATAAAAATTCTTTATATACTTATAAGAAGCTGCCAAATTAACAATTCAAATTGATTGCTAGTAGTAGCTGATTACCATCAGCCATGTACTCTAAATCAAATAAGGTTGGAAGAAAAAAAATAAAATGAATGTCCCAAACTCAAATACAAAAATTAAAACTTGGGTTGACATAAAGCAAGTCTAGAACTAATAGAAATAAGTCATTGTTTTCTCAACAAAATCAACTAATTCCATAGAAATGTCAGTTTTGCAAATCTTAAGGCATATATGCAATTCCAAGAAAAAGTTATTTTTACATGAATAATACAATTTGTTTTTTAATATACTAGTAAGTATTCACGAATAATATAAATATTTATAAAAGATAAATACACTTTCCTCTTTATCAAAGATTTAGAACTTTATATAAATTGTGCAACTGAAATGTCATGAAGAGATACTAAAAGTAACTACCTAGTTGAGTGTGTCAGTTATTACAGATTTAGAAGGCCAAGGCAAAAAAATCTCAAGTTCAGTGCTAACCAGGACTGCATATCAAGAGCCTGTCTAAAAACAAAATTAATAATTAGACCTAAGTCAGTCAGAAAGAAAAGTTTATTTATCAAGTCCAGTTGTCAACAAAACTCCATATTTAATACATAGTAATTCAAATAGCATTTGAGTGCCTTAACAGGAGGCTATTTTATTAATAAAATCCATGATCCATTATTCAGGTTATTTATTCACAAGGACACAGAATAGAAGGGAAATAAAACATCTAAAGTGGTATAAGGATTAAATTTTTTCAAAAATATAAAATATTGAAAAATAATATCAAATTTTTGTGAATGAGAACATTCTATTGAAATAAATTTAGAAATTATTCAAATCTAACTGTAATGACTTTATGTTTTGTAAAAGAATAAAGCCATCATAATACTATGAAAATATTTGAAATATATTTGCAAATCAAAAACTAATATTTTAACCTGCAAATAGTAGCTTGAGGTCAGCCAGAAAGACACACATAATTTCATAGAAAATAGATGTTTAGAAAGAATTTTTCAGGAAGTGAAAGAGACAAATCAGTATATATGTAAGTACTCAGCCATGCCTTCTTATGGTCACAGAGAAAGTCAGTTTGGGACCTTTCCTCTTTCTAATGTGACAAATTAGTACTGGTGAGAGCATAGGCAGGAGACCTTCCCAACATGATAGGCAAGACTGAACTCTTGTAAGCCACCTGTGAAAGAGAAGTCAGGCTCGTTTTCAGTTAATCCTCCCATGCCCGATGAATATCCTTTTCTTTGAAGTGATACACAAGCTATTGTTAGTTTTCCAAGCATTTGTACATTTCTTATGCCTTCGAAAAAAACAAGCAACAAATGAGTATGAGTTTCATATGCACTGCCACTCCACTTTCTCCAAGGCCTAAGAACATCAGCAAAGCTCTTGTTGGTAGGCTCCAAATTACACCTTAATACAGTCATTATCAAACTTCTTAATGCTGTGAACCTCTACTATAGTTCCTCATGATGTGGAACCATAAAATTATTTCTGTCTCTACTTCATACCTGTAATTTGACACTGTTTTGAATTGTAATGTAAATATCTGATATGTAGAAAATCTGATGTGCAGTCTCTGTCTGTGAAAGAGTCAGGTGACCCTAAAGGGGCCATGATACACAAGGTGAGAACCACTGCCATAAAAGAATATGTGTAGAAGACAGATGTTAAACATACAGAGACAAGTAAAACCCAGGAACAGATTTATGTTCTCAGGGATATTTCCCTGACATCTTCACACTTGGCTTGCATGGGCATGTAGAAGTCTTCTAGAATCAGAATTACTTGTTTAAGAGAGAGATGTGAATTGGAGATTTATGTTTGCCTTTTAAATTGGAAATCATGCTTTCTTCTTCACCTGGTGCCTTAAATAACATGATGCTAATATGGGGGAAAACACATTAAATATATTCATTGGCATAAACAATGCTGTCAGTAACAACACCTAATATCAAAGCTACCTGAGTTTGCAGCTTTGAAATCTGACTACACAGTAGACACTGAAGGAGCTCTCATACAACTATATCCAGATTCAATCTCTTCCGTCCTTATACCCAGAGATTCTAATTTAGGTCTCTTAAAGACCTCTGACCTGATACAATCTAAAAATATCAATATGTAACCAGAGCAAGGAAACTGTCCTATTCAGAGCATGACACCTTGAGTGAGGCCCTGCAGACGAATTTCAGATGGCAGAAGGGATGGGTGGTAGAATAAAAAAGAACATATGTAATCATGAAAATTTATATGTATATATATATATCCTATTACTTATGTGTGAGATTTGCCTGCATGTCAGTGATATGGACAATGCTCAACTTTTATATTTGCCTAGAGAGGATAAAATGATTGAACTTGAATTAGAATTCTATCTGAAATATAGACTGAGTGGATGAGAGAATGGGGCAGGAATGTGGTGATAACTCCAGGTTGAGTTATGGAACGAAAACTGGTCTAAACTTACATGTCGTTAAGACCTTAGCATGTGACTGATTCAGGATCCCAAGTTGGTGCCATGTCTCAGTAGTAGCATTAGCAACAGTCATGCCAGTGCCATCACTCAGAACCAATTTTCAAGTCTCTTTTGCTGCATGGTATTACTCACTTGAGTAAATTCCATTCCCATATTCCATAAGCTGTTTGAAAAAGATATTTCCATTCCAAAAGAACAGTTTCTCATATTGCAGTGGGGGTCCTGAAGTATCATCTATTAAGTTACAACTCTCCAGTACTTGATGAAGCTAATAATTATCATTAGATAACTGGGCTTTCCAGTATCAAAGCTAGAAGCAACACTGATGTGATCAAACCCAGTATCAGAAAGATTGCCCAGTGTCCTGGATCCTATCTGTTTATTCAGGTCAAATACAGTGACTCCAAAGTTGCCTCTGTTGTCTACCTTCTACATTAGCAGGAACACTTCCAGGTAATGAGAGGGGTTCCTGCAAAGCACCCAGTTTACAATGGACAGCCCCAGTTACCAATAGAGGTTATAGCAAACCAGATTCCTTCTCTGTGTCTGGGGATGATTTTGTAATTCCTCAGAATGCTTATTTCATCCCTTGCTTTTTCTGGGCTAGCTCTGATTTTCATGTTACTAGATAATCTCTTAGTTTAATGAGAGTCAAACTGAAAGCCTATTGACCACATAAGTAACTGTTCACCCATGTTCTATTGGCACTCAATCTAATTGTGTTGATGTCTGAACAAAGAATTGTACTTATCTTTTATAGGCTCTTATTTCCTAGTATCAAAGTCTATGTGAAGAAAGTAGAATCATGGGTGCTATTTTTAATGAAGCAAAGTAGATGTCTCTTCTCCTTTTTATTCTGTGAGGTCTTAAAACATTGTGTACTTTCACTAGTTTTACTGGCCCAAGTAGGCTCTCCTTTGCCAGTGCACACAGCCATTACTTAATATAGAGTGATTCAAAAGGCAGGGGGGAGCATAATGTAGAATGCAGACTGCTAGGAAGCATCACTCTGCTTGGGGACATATGCAGCCACAGAAGGCTGCACAGACCACAGTAGCTTAAGGCACTGGAAGATAAAGCGGCTAGCCTTGCTGATCTGCACTCCAGAGACCAGCCTGCTGCCTACATATACCCTGCTACTTTTGTTTCTGCATCCCTCCCTTTCTCTTTCCCTCACTGCCCACTCCTCTCTCCCTCTCCCTCCACTACCCTCCCTTCCTCTCTTCTTCCCTGTCCACTATCCTCCCCTCCTTGTGTGTGTGTGTGTGTGTGTGTGTGTGTGTTTTCTCATTAAAACTGGTAGTCTCAGGGCTGGTGAAGCCAATGGCCAATGGGAAGAGGATGGAATGCATTATGTCAAACATTCTGGGGACATTTATAATTTTATTATATATAAGCATCATGAAGCTGACACAACCCCTTTATTGTAATATAAAATATAAATGAAACTAAATTCAGGAAGAAGGGTGGTGGAAATTAGTTCCCTGAATCCTTGACTGACCAATGTTCAAAGATTGAATGTGACCTTCCTGAAGTGTTGAGGCAGATTCAGCATTTCTGTGGACAGCAATCTCTAACTTTTTATGTCATGGGAGGAGGAAATAACATAACATAGATTAAAGGGGGAAGTATAGCTGTTTGTGAAAACACTTCTGCTGCAACAATAATAAAATACCATTTTTCTAGTTCTTACCTAGACTTACATGATGTTAGGTAGGAGCTAACACAATGAGTCTTAGCTTTAAAATAGGACCAATCATGCTATGTAATAGGATGTTACTAGAATTAAATGATACATTTGTTGCTAATTTCTCTGTAAGTTTTATACATTTGAAGCATACAGTTAAGGCCTAGAGTTAGCCTATCTGATGTATACTAACAAGAAAAATACAAAGGATGTTGCTTATTATGTATTCCTTATATGATGAGTAGTGTGCTAAGAAAGAACTTCAGATTATAGAAGGAAGGTGACAGGAATCTTCCCTGGGGATTAACAGCAGAACCACCAGTCACTGGCATATGGCTGCTAACATTTATTCTGGACTTATAATAGGCAATATTCAAAATGCTTTGGGCATTTTACTTCATTAAACATTGTTACTGGTCCTGAGACAGTTTAATGCCATTATCTCCATTTTGAGATGAGAAAACTAAGGTAAGGAAAGTCACCGGTTCATGATCATTCAAGTCAAATGAAAAAGTAAACTTTGAAGGAAAATATTTTATTGTATTTTGACATGTTTTGTCTGTAATCTCACATGGATTGGTTTTAAGTACTTACTGAGTGTGTAGCAGCCTTCTTTAATTAAATTTAGTTGTGAGACTCTTCCATGCAGGCAGTATCATTTCTGCATACTGAATTGTTTCCAAAGGCCTGAGTATATTATTTAGTCTAACAAATACAATTAAGAACAGACTGAGTTTCACAGTACTTAACACCATTCATAAATAGTACTGTGAAACTCAGTCTGTAACATCTACACTTATGGGCTTGTACACTTATGCATCAATTAGATGTGTGTGTGTGTGTGTGTGTACAGTATCAAATGCAATATCACAAATATAAGCTGCTATTTAATATATTTAATAGTTTCTCTCTGTGCAGTATAGCTAATTGAGAGTCATATTAGCCCAATATTAGGAAATAATTAAGATTTATGCCAAATCATTGCTGCCCTGGATTTATATTGGCAATCTCTAAAAGTCCTTAAAACCCTATAAGAACTCAGGGATATATTTTGTTGTTAACCACCTCTTTCTATGTCCAAAAGTCTAAGTAAGCTTCATCAGTCTTTATCAATCTAAATCCATTCACTTCATTGTTGTCTTTGTGTCTCCATCCAGCATCCTGCTATCTTAGTAACAGCTGCTGTGATTCAACTAGAAGAAATGAAGCAGAGTGAGGAATGTTAAAACATGAAAAATAAAAGAACTCTTCTACATAAATACATGCATGTATTTTTATGTATGCAAAGTTTCTATGCAAATGCATGTTCACATACAATTCATACAGAATTCATGCCATGTGTAAAACAGTGTAACTACTCATCTCAAGCAGTTTTGTAAAAATTCATAGTATACGAACTCTGAATTTATGGAAAGTGTACAGTTTTGTCCACAGGATATAAATCTCTAAGGATCATCCTTGTTTCTTTACATACAAGCAAAGCCAACAAAAGGAAAGAACCTCTTTCTCCAGTCTCTTAATTTGCCAGCAGTGAATGGGAAGCCAGGGTTGTCTAATTGAGAAATTGTGTGTCAGCAAAGGATTATATAAAGCCAGTGGGACATACTCTGTTCTGTGTTTTTCTCTTTGCCACCTCTCTGCCTTTTCCTGGAGCAGATTTTCCTTTGGCATTGTAAGATACTAATAGGATGTTATTAGTCCAGGAAGAAAATTTCCCTGGAGAATTGTAATGACTTCACTGCTGGGGTGACATCAAACTAGATGGTTTAAGAGTAATAGAGATTTAACTACTGGTGAGAAAGTCCCATGACATGCGAGACAGGAAAGGAGGGTGAGTGTTGGAACATCTGTGGTTGGTGAGCTTGTGTGTGGGGCCACCCTCACCATTCCTGATATCCACTTCAAAGATGGAAATTAAATATTTAAGACTGGCTTCTGCTCTTCCCTCAGGCTACTCTTGCAGTAACATTAGGAGAAAAAGGATTCTTATTCCAAAAGTAACACCCCTCTAGAAATCCAGTGCTGTCATCCTGTGCTTATAACTAATGTGTTTGATTCATGTATAGGGAGGTTGGCTTGATAGTTCAATAAAAGAAAAGCAAATTAAGAAGTTGAAGGAATGGCCAACCACTTACTGACCTAGCTTGAGATCCATGCCATGAGAGACAGCCTATCCCTGACAATATTAATAATATTCTGCTACGCTCGCAGATAGGAGTCTAACATAACTGTCATCTGAGAGGCTTCACCCAGCAACAGACGGAAATGGATACAGAGACCCACAGATAAGTAGTAGGTGGTGCTTGAAGAATCTTGTGAAAGAAGTGGAGGAAGGATTAAAGGAACCAGAGAAGTCAAAGACACTACTAGAAAACCCACAGAATCAACTAATCTGGCCCCATAGGTGCCGGCAGAGACTGAATCCCCAACCAGAAAGCATGTCCACAACAGACCTAGGCCCTCTGCTCATATGTAAATATTGTGCAGCTTAGTCTACATGTGATACTCTTAACAGCAAGAACACGGATTGTCTTTGACTCTGTTGACTTCCTTTGGATACCTTTCATCTAACTGGGCTGCCTTGTCTAGTCTCAATAAGAGAAGATGCATCTAGATTTACTGCAACTTGATATGACAAGGCAGGTTGGGATCCATGGGAGGTCTCTCCTTTTCTGAGGAGAAAGGGAAGAAAAGTGCATAGAGGGAAAGTGAGGTGAGAGAAACAGGCTTAGAGGAGAGAAGGGAGAGAAAGCTGTGATCAGGATGTAAAATAAATAAGTCAATACAAAAGACAAATAAATGAAAGAACATTTTTAAAGGGTCTTTTGATGTCTGAAATGTTAGTTTGTATACCATTGATAAACTATATTCATAATTTCTAGGGCAATCTTCCTGCAAACTATTGAACAACTGGGGAATTATGAGAGTAAAATTTTATTGGTTTTGTTTGTTTTTTTTCCCAGAGGGAAGGCATTGCTAATAGAGATTCCATTGGTTTGCATTCTGCAAGAGTAATGAATCCATAAATAAGTAACTTATCTATCAATTCTATCATGGAAAGGGAGCATTATCCAGTTTAAAGCCTTCTCATTAATCAATCAGGTTCCAGGAAAAAAAATGAGTTGAGGAAAGAGTGAAAAAAATGAGAAGAGTTGGAGTTTCAGTGAAACAAACCACATATATCAGTTGACATGTGCTGTTACAATAAAATATTTAAAACTGGGGTATTTATTTCTCTTAGTTTTCTTTTGGCTGTGTTGCAGATGTGAACCTTAGGGCATCATCAGCACTGAATCACTAAACTGCATCTCTAACCCACTGAAATTGGACATTTTTTAAACAAGAACAAGACATCTTTCTTACTCTTATGAATGTTGGGAAATTTAAGTATCCAAGGGATACTTAAGCAGGTAAAGGCAGAGTGTTTATAGATGGCCTCAATGAAGTATCATGATCTGATAGGAGAACAAGCAACCAAGAGCCATGATATCTCGCTTCATGAGACATGGATACCAATAAAGAAAGTTCACCCAATTATTGTGTAGGTGAGTAATAATATCAGTAGGCTCTTTCATAGGAGGCATGTCCTTTCTAGCCACAGGGTTTTGCTTCCTATTAACAGTACCAGTATGACTTTTATCTTCTAGAGGTCAGTCTTCTATCCAATGGTTTCTTATTTGCTTGTTATTCTTATAATGTTTATGCTACTATTGTACCAGTTGGTGTGTCTTGAGAGACAAGCCATTATTTTAGCTTATAGCATTCACAGCTGGGTAAGATTGCTGATTACTTTTAGCCTCCTGTGATATCTATAGCACCATCTAGCACTATGAAATTTAGCAGTAGGAATAAAGATTTAACATCAATACCAGCTTGATTTCTCTGTAACTTACAACTCAAGCATGTGGTAGCCTCAACAATGATCTTATTGTCAAGTTCTGGTGGGGAGGCAATCAGGGGCATTGGCAATATTCTATAATTTGGGATGCTCTATAGGATCTTAAAGGACAACAACTCTAAAAGAGATAATCCATTTATTTCTCTGGACTTTTTGTTATCCTATGGTGTCTAGCATGGGTACTGTTGCCCCATTCTAGGGTAACTCAGCTTAAATAAGTATATATTTATCCCTTAGAAATCTTCTGCTGTAGTAGTTTTTCATATCATATTCCAGAATGATTTCAATGTGAATCATTCCATCTCATAGTCTCTCCTCTATCCTGTCTTCCCATCTCCTACCCTTTTAAACCCTTCCTGTTCTATTATTCCCACTCCTTTGCCTCTTTGTACCACTGTACTCTATTTAACCTTCCTTGAAAGTCCTTCCTTTTGGTCCTTTATTACTAAAGGTATTCCACTGTGGATGTTTCATGAAGGACATTCCTATATAACGTCCACAACTGACAGAAAACATGACTATTTGTCTTTTTGAGTCTGGATTATATCACTCAGAATGATTATGCCCAGCTCTATTCATATTCCTGTGAATTTCATTTTCAATTGGCTAAATGCACAATATGTTCACTATTCATTCGTTCCTTCATATACATCTAGGATCTTTACATTTTCTGGCCATTAGGAATAGAACTGTAATGAAAATGGAGGATCAAGCATCTCTGTAATATAAAATAGAGTTCTTTCTGTTTATATTCAAGGGTGGTGGCATAGTTGAATCACATAGTAGATCTATTCTTGCTTTTAATAGAATCATCTCACTGATTTCCATGGTGGCTACAGTTATTCTGAAAGAAGAGAGGTGTCTCAAATATATAGTCACCTCATAATCTCCTGATGTGAGACTCCTAAGAGGGTTGTGTTGTGACCTGACTTGTCTACCATGACAGTATGAATTAAAGCCCAACTCTTCCTCTTGAGACTTTCAAACTGATCACTGAAGACATATACACTTATCAGTGGGCATTATAATGAGGTTCTTAAAATTTCAGACTCTATCTCGCAGCACATAGAATTATTTCTATGGTTTTTTTTAGTGTCAATTTTAAGAATTAGTTAAAAGAACAAAAACAACTTAGCAGATGTATTTAGTTAACTGCAAAATGTTTACAAATTCTGGCCCTTATTTTGGGGGCAGATGGGTCAATGGTCAGTTTTTTAAGGGAGTTATAAGAACATCAACTACTTTTTTTCCCCAAGGGCTTCTTTCTGGCTAATTCCAGGAGAGCTTACCCACATGTGCCTGAGTTGCCCCAGAATTGAGTTCCTGGCTCTTTCACTGTGTCTGTCTTCAAGAGGAGTTCACATCTCAAGGAATCAAAATAGTCAAATTCAGCAAAGACACTGAAGGTGTCAGAGGACACCAGACAAAAGTGCTAAATGAGCCTGAGGAATAATTTCCTAAGAATCGGATCTCACTCATGTTGAAAGTAAGTATGTTAATGTCTGTTAAATTTCCAATCCCAATCATTTCTGAAGTACAGACATTCTGTGGTCCTGTCCAAAGAGCAAGACAGTATGTTTCGTTTTGGACTGGGTCCAGATGGTTTTGGTTTCTTAGATTTCTGAAACTAGTTCTCTTTTATCCTCACTGTGGACCTCATGCTGTAATCACATCATCTGAAACAAGACATGAGCATACTTGCTTTGATTCAGACTCTTTCCCTAGGAAACCTGGAGAAGCAACTCCTCCTATTTGGCTTCCTTTTATTTTCATTGTGCAAAATGCCTGCCAACTGGATCAAAGTCAATGATGACCTCACTGCTACCAAAATAATATCAAGTAATACTCTATAGTACACTCCTAGGTATGCCTAGGAGTGATTCCAATAGGTTATTATATGGCAAAATAAGACTGAAGCATTCCCATCTGATACAAAGTCGAACTAAGTCTTCAGATGGAAAGGGCAAGAAAAAGATGGACGATACAACCAAAGCAGCCTCCTTTTATCTAGCTTGATGTCTTCTTTTTTCTCCAAAAAGAAAAAATGTGTGATGTGGGCTTAAATTAAGGAGCCTTTATTTTCAATCTGTCATAGTTCTCTGTATCTTTCAATAGTGTACTGAGAAAAACATTAAGGGTTATCTTTGTCTCAGTCTTCCAAACACATGCTTGTTTCCTGTTGACTGACATAGTCATTGTTTCTGAACCTGTGTATAAATTTTCACTTTTGATCTCAATTATTCTCTTCAATTGATGTAGAACCTATTTTATTGTCTCCTGGCTCACTGTCATTATAGCTCACTATTCAAAATCTTAGTCATTCTCCCTATCTGAGGTTGAATAATCTCATCTCTAGGAAAAGTACCCTGCTGCCTTCAATTCAGGGAGAATTGATTGTTCCATCCACTGAAAGACCTACAGAAAATTGCTATTGCCTTTAACCAGCCCTCTTTTCTTTGGGCTCCATTATATTCAAATCTGTGTGTGCTTCAGCACGAAGCACAGAGTCTAGCATCTGTAATTGCTTGTGCACTTATGCAACAAATAGGGATGAATATGATGTACTGGAAGTTGTTCCAAGAAGAGAAATCTATGTTCTTGAAAGCTTACACAAGCTAGTGGACTGTGTCCTACAAGACACGAGAAAATAGATGGACAAGTTACTTCAGTGAACTGATAAAAATTTTCCAAATGTACATGAGCTTTTTGGTTTTATGTGAATTTATGTGGTTTTATGTAAGAGGGATAGAAAATTTGATAATCAAAGAATCAAAGCATTCTTCACCCTGAGGTAATTTCTGAATTGATGCTAGATGAAAAAGAAGAATTCAATATTTGTATACTAACAGAAGAGCATATCAGCCAAAAGGAAGAAAAAAAAAAACGGGGGCTGAGGTAGGAGTTAGCGCATGTCCAGCACTTTGGTAACACAGGCTGTGAGGGAATAGTAGCCAGAAGTCAGTATTAGTTAGTATTTAATGGAGGGTGACTTCATGATTCTCAGAGAGTTACTTAAGAATGAAGGGACAGTTTTCAATTGAGTCTAACAGTAATGTAGAATTCAGAATAAATTAGCTAACCATGATCAACATCTTCTCTATATATCCCCCAAGTGCCATTGCAAAGTGTTTATGGTGGAATAGTTGTCTGTTCTATCTAGCATCAGCTAATATTTGATGAGCTTCTGTTGTAGCCTCCTCAGTCTCATTGAATGATCTTAGGCATCTTTAGGCATCTTGATATTATGACCAGTTAGAAAGAGTACCTTTCAGTAATCAGAACACCTTATGACTTCACTCAAGAAGCATGTTTTTCCTACCAATGTTCTTTATCCAGTCCAGAATAGAAAGGGTGCTGAAAGCATCATACATGGGGATAATGATAGATACCTATCTCATATGGTATTATCTGTCATCTTGGTCCCATAGCAAACAGGAAGAGACTGAGGAATTGTGTTCTACCTACTCTAGGCTCAGTTCAGCTAAAGGCTCATAGGTGAGACCTTGCATAGCTGTGAGGGAATTAAAAAATATCAGGGGTATTGTTGTACATTTCTTTTGCTCTAATGGAATATCTAGTACTAGAGGGTTTCTAAATGCCAGAAATTTATCCTTGATGATTGTAAGAGCTGACACTTCCACAAGTTTAGGCCATGAGTCAACTAACTCTGCTCCCAATCTGGTACTTTGCATAGTTTTCAAATATGATGTCAAGAGCAAAAGAAGGCAGGGTCACTGGGTAATTCTTTGAATTTATTCTAATAAGCTTGCTGTTTTAAATTTCTTATTGCCATGACAAAGTCAACTTATAAAAGAAAGCATTTAGTTTAGAGGCTCATGATTCCAGAAAGTTCGAGTTTATTATCATTGTGGAATGGAGAAAGGCAACAGGCCAGCAGACATGGCAGTAGAGCAGTAGTTGAGACTATATAGCTTGATCCACAAATGAGAGAGAGAGAGAGAGAGAGAGAGAGAGAGAGGGAGAGGGAGAGGGAGAGGGAGACGGAGAGGGAGA
>NW_021620516.1:624032-651893 GCF_004785775.1 Grammomys surdaster
GGGGGGGGGGGGGGGGGGGGGTGGGGGGGGGGGGGGGCGGGGGTGGGCGGGGGGGGGGGGCGGTGGGAGAGGGCGAGGGAGAGGGAGAGGGAGAGGGAGAGAATTTTCGTACTCTCTGAAAGCAGCTGAGGCCAGGCAATGTGTGATTGGTCACGATTCCTACAACTGTTCCTTGTATTTTATGAAGATGTGAAGCTGGAAATGAAGACAATGTAATGGAGATCTTAGAATGTTCTGGATATCACCCCCATATAAAATCCACTGGAGAGAGCTGAAAGGACAGAATGGTTCTGACCCAAGAGAGAGGGCGTGTGTTATAGCAATAAGTGATCGAAGTAATACGTGACTCATTATGATAGCTGATGTAGAACTGTGGGATCTGAAGTTTATCTAGTCACACTTTCATATTAGTTTAGTCCCAATTTTTCTTTATGCTCCAAATCCTACATTTGGAATAGAAATGTTTATTCTGTCTTTTTATATTTGAAGTATATCGCATGTATTTTGAATTTCAAGGAGCTAATAATAAAATATTGCCTGTGTTTCAGAAGTGACTTTGGGTTTTAGACCTTCAAACAGTAGATGGGCTGGTCAAGATGGTGGGGACTTTGGAAATTTGAATGAATGCATTTTCCATCTGAATGAATCTCTGGACAAAAAGGACATAATTTTGTTAAGGCTCCTGTGTTTGAACACTTACATACACAGATACAGTGCTGCTCAAAAAAGTCTTGCTATCTTCTGTTTACTGTTTCCTGATTATGGATGCAATGAAACCAGTTAGATTCCTGCTCTTGCCATCATGCCTTCCCCTCTCTACCATGTCTTCCCCATTATAAGGAGCTATATCCCTTTGAATCAAAATAAAAGGTCTTTCAAGGGACTTCTTCTGGAGTGTATTGTCACAGCAGGAAACAGAGTAACTAACAGGCTCTAACCATATTCATGAGACAATGTTCACTATTCATTTCATAAGTGACTCACACCTTATAATGTTCTATTGACTATGAAGGTATAAAACATAAATTTTTCACAGGAAAGTTGCTCACTGACCCATGATATGCTTAGACTCAGATTAAACCCCTGTTTAAACTGTTGAAAACAGGGTAGTTGAATACTCAATTAAACGCAACTAAGTTACTTAACATCACTTCTTACATTAAACTCACTTTAAACAAGTTCAGGGCACTGACATCAGCAGAGAGTTGGGCAAAATCATATACCACAAAGCATATTCAAAGTAATACGTTGATGCTAAATGTTTTATGTAATGTACTATAGTTCTGTACTAAAAGTGCAAAATGGTGGGACACATAGCACTAGAGATGGCTCAGAAGTTAAGAGAGATCGTTTCTCTTGCAGAGGACCAGTGTTTGGTTTAACATACCCTCACTGGTGGCTCACAACCATTAGTAACTCCAGCTTCAAGGAATCTCCTCTCACTTTGCTTCTGCATGCACTCACATGTAGACAGTGCACACAAACACACACACACACACACACACACACACACACATACATATACATACACATGCTCCCTCCATAAAACTGACAAGCCATGGGAGGTCCATGTTTTCTGTTGTAAACAATGCAGTGATCACTTCTGATCATAACAATAGCTATACCACAGGTTTCTATCTCATTACACTTAGAATAAAATAGACCATGTATACTAACATTCCATTTCTTATAAAATCTTAATTTTTTGCCATTTTTTTTACAATGCATAGTCTTGATATTATATTATATTCTGACCTACTTTTCTGAGTGCCCATCAGAAGGCAAAATTCATAAAATAGTTCTCTTTTGTATACATTGTGGTATTCTTTTGTTAACAGTTATATTTTCGATTTACTGAGCATTTCGTACTTGTAAACCATGAAATATTGTAGAAAGCATGCCTCATTCCCCGTTCCTCTCTCCAACTCTTTTCCTGTGCCCCCAACACCCCTCTCCTAATTCACACTTTTTTTTTTTGTCATTTTGCTTTTGATAGCCCACTAAGTACCATTAGTGCCTTGCATGTGTGCATGGGATGGGGCACCTGCTGGAGCATGGAAACATACCATTGACCACACCTTCAAAAACGAATGAATTAACCGATGCATTAACCAAAACTACGGGTGTATTGAAAGCCTTGTGGAATTCTTTATCATTACCACAAATCCTTGCAGGTGCTCAATAAACGTACTACAAAAAGGAGATGGAAGAAAAGGAAGTAGAAACATCCTTTGTGGATGACAAGAAGTCTAAATATGGCCATAAGATGCATCAAATTGGTTGATGAAAAAGTAAATACATGGTTGTGGTCTTATGAATTCATACTGGAAGGATTATATATAATCTCTCTTGCACAGTAAAGTTATTGCCATCATAATGCCCGGCTGCAATATATTTGTGATGATGCATAAATAAACTTACCACGCCTCCAGTTGCATGAAAGAACAGCTTGTATGATAATAAATGATAGTATTTCTGGTTTCTAAAGTTGCTATACTATACTTGTGATTATTTTAATATATACTCCTACTAACTAAAAACTACTTGCCATAAAATGGTAAGTTGTGTTACAATGACAATGGAATCATACACCTTGTATTTACTCTGGCTTCTCATTGCATTAATAGATCACATCCAGTGATTGACTTACACTGTGTAAGTTTTTTTTTTTTTGTTTGCATGAGGCAGAATTCTCTTTTGGATATATTTGGCAGCATACATCCCAATTATTAAGTGATGCATAATAATATTATAAATTTAATCCTCGCAATTACCTTTCCAGAGAGGTGTGATTGCTCGCAGTTTACAGACAAGGAGGTTGAGGATCAGAAAGAATAACTGTCATACGTAGGGCACAATGATGAACTCTGCTAGCTGGTGCAATCTGCAATATTTCTGTTATAGGTATTATAAGTCCCCAGCTCTCGTTATTATTACCAATTCACCTCCCAAGGCTCCTGGGCTGAGGCATGACATGTTCCACTCAGTTCTTCTTCTCACATAGGAGGTTTGACCTCAAGTCTACTTCAGATACTTTGTCCCAGCTATGTGCATGCCGCTCAAGTACTGCAATGTGGAAACATAGCTATCACCACCTCTAACTTCAAGTCACATGTTATCTTCTCCCTCTCCTATCAGCTGGTATTACCTGCCTATCCCTCTAGAATAAATAATTTTTGTATATTCATGGCAGAATTAAAAACACGTAATCACCAGTCCAAAGTCTAAGCAAAATGAGCAACTCAAATAGGTGACTGAGTCATAAAATGTAATAGAACATGGATATGCATACATGATTGGAATACAAATTATAACTGCTTTTTACCAATGATTCAATTTAAGCAAAGGTATCATAACTGGTTTTCATTCATTCTTGGTGATGGGAATCAGAGAACAGATATTTTCCACTTTCCTAATTCTTGCCCATGGCATCTTGTAAATAGCTATAAATCTATCTTAAAGTCAGTCACGTTGATTTTCATTATTTTTACCTAACCATAAGTTCAATAGAAAAACTTCAGCCATTTATTTCCAATATTTTTTTTATCTAAACTGTCAAAGGAATAAGGCATTCTAATCTTCCTGTGTTTTTATTTTTGTTGTTGATGATTTATTGTCACGTAATTATCATAAGAAATATAGTCGTCATGACACTTTAGGGAGCATACACACGGGATTCCTTTGAAGCACACAGCTCTTATAACTGAAGTAGAAGAATATGATGACAAAGTCAATATTTAAATTGCTCTGAGGGATTTCTATGACATGGACATTGACAAAGTAAATCAGAACACGGATTCAGAAAACTCTACAGCATTAAGTCTTGATGTATCTCCTCCCAAGTCCTACTGAGAATTGTTCTCTCCATTCTGCTCACTAAGTCCTTCTCTGTCAATAAGTCTACTGTCAGGATACCTTTCCTTAGGAGTCCAAAATCTTTGAAGATAAACAAACATATCACCTCACCACAGCCATGGCAGACTATAGGCTAACTGACTTTTCAAATTCCTTACAATAACTTACAATAGTTTTTTTTTTTAATACTACCCCTCATTCCCATCTGAAATACACAAAGACTGTTGTTCACTGATTGCAATCACAGTTGGGGATGTTGAACCTGGGTGAGAGAAAAGCACATTTCATTCAGATAAAAGCATAACCCACTCTCTGGCTACAAACCCACCAGGCAATTACATCACTAGGCCACAATTTGTTTCAGCATTTTGTACATAAAGCATAATTCCACCACCAGCTGCTCACAGACATTTTGTTGTCCCTTGAACAGACAACAAAATGACAAAATAGGTCAGCAGGAGGTGGTTTGCCAGCACAACCAATGAAATGCAATTTCCCCCACCCCTGTCTGAAACCAGCCTGTCATTAGCAAGCCTGCCTCTGCTTCTAAAATAAACCCGCTGAAATCATTGCCCTGTATCAACCTGAGAGAGATGGTCTCCCCACAGGTCACAGGTGCTGCCCTGTGTTCAGGTGCCCAAGATGACTGTTCATTGGTGGTGAAGGACAGAGAAGCGGCTACTCAGGCTTGGAATAGAAGTTTTATGATAGTACTGATTATGGTATTATTAAGAGTGTTTAGAAATGAGGTGTTAGGCATATGGAGAAACTTGACTCTTAGGCCTGGAAATCTATCTTTTGTCACATGAGTGCTACAGTTAGCTTTTATGCTTTTCCTGATGACCTGGTTGTATTCTCTATGGTCTTACCTACTCCTGCTATCAGCAGACTGTAAGTGACCTTACCTTTTTCCTTGTGGGAAAGGAGGGAGGAGAAGGGGAGAAATGTCAAACCCAAATGACTGCATCTTTCCTTTAGGGAAGTCATACCATCTTAAGGATGCAAGCCTTACACTCACTTTCTTGGCATAGGCTAGAAAGAAAAAGAATTCCCTGAGAAATTTGATTTGCAGAGGTCCTGCCTCTGATGAGGAAATGAGAGGAAATGATACACTGCACATTAAAGCACACTCGGGAGTTTGTACAAATAAGGTAAAATAGAGAATTGTGATAATTGTTCTTTTTTTCTTAAGTCAAAGAAGTAGCTAACTAAAGAGAAATGGAAAGAAATTAAGCTTCTAAAAAGTACATAACTCTGAACTGGAAGGCCAGTACCTGTAGTAAACAAATCAACGAGTCTGTAGAACCTCCTTAGTACTTGCTCAGGCATTCTGGAAAACTACCTCCGTAGCTGTTGGTAATGTTTGAATGTTCCCCAAACACTCATGTTTGGGAAATCTAGTCCTCAATTCATGTTAGTTTACCCAGAAGTTGGCAAGTGGGATTTGCAGTGAAAAGTAGGATTAGGTAAGATCATAAACTCCCTGCACAAGCCCCTTCAATACTCTCTGCTTTATAAGTAGAGAAAGAAAAATTTGAAATAGCATACTAGCCCAACCTCAAATGTGATGTTTTTCTGCTGTGAGACAAATAGGTCTTACCTGGTGTGAAGCGTGTATTAGGATCATCTTCTTAAACATTCCAACCTCTGGAATGATGAACACTGAAACACCATTCTTTATAAATTACCTGGTGATGTGAAAGGCAGAGACAGAATTCCCAGAATTTCAAAGTCTAGCTGGCTTAGAATATGGATTGTCAAACAAGCAAACCTTGTCTCAAACTATGTGAAAAGCAAAGATTGGCACAGGAATCTTCCCTCTGATTTTCACATATGCTGTGGCATGCATGCCACACACCCCCATTCATAGGACCATGCACATGTACATATCCACACACAACACATACACAGTAACTGCTACACCTGCTGCAAAGAAATATGGGTAGGACCCAAGAGTGTGAGGTGAAAGAAAAGAGCATTCAAGGAGGGACAAGGGAAAAGAAGAGAACACTGGAGACATTTAAGTAGAAGAGAAAATATTAGGATGAATGCAACAGGGATAGTGAAGGGCAAAGAGAATAGGCGGGTATGTATGGCAGGGAGGATCATCCAAATGAAGTATGCTTAACAACTGGATAAGAAAACCCTTTCCTTTAAAAGCTTATATTACAGAGAGTACCCACAAGAGGCGTTACTGTGCTCTAAGATGTCTGTTTTCGTCAGTTCAGGCTGCTCTAACAGAGCATCATAGACAAAGAGGCATCCAAAATACACATTTTAGAACCTGGAGTTGCCGAATTAGGTGAAACTGGAGTCCATATTGGATGAGAGAGTTCTTCCTGGGTGTGTCTTCATGAATTCTTTTAGTAGTTGATTCACAGAGAAAGAAACAGGGCATTTTCTATTAAGTAAGAACATTAATCCCATCGTGAGGCCTGCATTCATGGTCTCATCTAACCATAATTATCTTCCACAGTCCTTATGAACAAATGCCATCCCACTGATGAGTAGGGACTCAGCGTGTGAATTTTATGTGGACACAATGTTTAATCCACAGCTTTTTACATGTATTGAATCTGGAACTCTGACCAACCATTTTCAGCAGATCATGACATGAATGTGTGTGCATACTCCTTGTCTGATCACATAAGAGGATCTCTGCCCTCAACAAGAGAAAGCACTTACAGTTATATATAATTATTTACTTCCACACTTAAGAAATACAAATAAATATTACCTTTGTACAGTTTTCAAATTCTGATATATTTCTGGGTTGACTGTGGGGAAAAGTGGGAGGGGTTTGATGACGTCAGTGAGGGTGTCATTATTGCCCTCTAGTCACGTTTGCCAATTTTCAAACAGACCCAAGTATCTAAACTATTATTCTGAGACAATTGAGTTGCCAGACAATCATGGTTGCATTTCTGTATCAACAAAGAGAAAGGAAATTTTATGCTGAAATATTCTGGCTGAACACACCAAAGGAAGCCCCACAGATGAATTATGAGCCATTCCCTGTGATACAGCGCAACATGAATCTTCAAGAATTTACAGGTTTCTGCAATACTTATGAGTTATATGGTCACTTCAACTCACAAAAATAAATAGCTCCATCTCAATGTCTGTGTTGTCACATTCTCTCCTTCATGGAATCTACCAGTTTATCTATAACTTTGACAGTCAATACATTGCAAAGATTATATAGACTTCCAAGATTTGTTTAGAGTGTAGTCTTAGCATTAATTTTTTGTCACGTGAAATTTTTTTTCATCTGGTAGAGTCAAATAAAACATTACTCAAAATGAAGTGAGGATAAAAATTAATATAAATTATAATTCTTCACTGATTCATTCATTCACAGATCCACTTGCCTATCTACCCTTTGAATAATACTTCTAGGTATTAGGGCAGTTTTCTAAATAGAATTGTAATAAGGTGTAAGGAATTTCTATACAGTCTACCTATGCCTGTGGCCTATATGTTAATATACTAAGTGGGGCTGAAGGGAAAGAAATAGGTCTTGTACCACAAAATATTAGGACAATTAAAGGAAAGCATATCCACCAAGAAGTACAGTAATTATTTTTTATATTCAGATGGGAGAAAGAGCTATAGAAAGTTAGGTTATGAAGAATGACTGAAATTTTCGAAGTCTTATGTTTGATGGTTTGCATGATTGCCCAGGTGAAGACAGACCAGTGAAGTTGAAGGTTCTGGAAAGTCTGCAGTGTTACTCAATGAGTGTGTGTGTGTGTGTGTGTGTGTGTGTGTGTGTGTGTGTGTGTTTGTTGTATGTATATGTTCTTTTGTTCTTTTGTTATGCTAAGAATCCTACCTTTTTCATTTATTTTCTGAATTTTTGACATTATGATAACTCATTTAAAATATCTTTCCCATCCATAGAAATTTGAGAGACATTTTTGTGTTTAATAAAAACTTCTCCAAAGACTGACACAAAAATTAACTTATTCACAAAGTGGTCCTTTGTGGTATAAGAATGCAGGCTGAACAAGCCAAGAGGAACAATCCAGTACTAGCCACTTTTCTATATCTTCAGTTCTCATCTTGAGTTCTTGCCCTGGCTTTCTTTGATGATGGATTATAATGTGGACATGAAAAGCCATAATAAATCCTCCCCCACGATGTTTTTGGTCATGGTGTTCGGTCATAGCATTAGAAACATTAAGACAATAATGAAAGCAACTAAAGAGTTCATTTGGGCTGAGTGTTCCCGAGAGATAAGACTTTGTCATGTGGATGTGTGGATGGACAAGACAAATGTGGCATATATATTCTACAGAACACTGTAATAAAAAATAAAATCATGAACTTGTTAAATAAATGGATGGAACTAGAAAAATTTATTTTGAGTTAGGTGATCTAGACCCAATTGACTTGGTAGGGGAAATGGAAAAAACTGGAGAGCTTCTTAGGGAATGGGAAAGGGAAGGGAGGTAAATACAGGAGAAGGAGGAAGGTAGGTAAAACAACAATATGGATTCCTGAGAAAGTTACAAGAAATCACACTATTAACTACTGCCATATTGAAATCTATTAAATTCAATGTGTGTGTTTGTGTGTGTGTATGTGTGTGTGTGTGTATATGTGTGTGTATGTATACACACATACGTATATATATGTGTATATATACATACACATGTATATATATATTTTCAATGAACTTTTATCTAAAAGCTAAAGACTACCTAAAAAAACCCTCAAAGCCATGAGAAGCCCCTTTTGCAGTTGTTGGTCAAGGCTGGTTAAGAGACTCCCAAAACATACAGCCTATTTGTGTAGCCCTTATGTTCTCCTAGAGAAAGACAGTAAGTTGTTATGGCTGAAAACAACATGTACTTCAGAAACAGGACTCAGAAAGACCCAGGAGCTAGACCTGACTCTTCTGAAAACTAGCTTTTATGATAACAGGGATGCTCTATAAACTTCCAAATGTGGGAGACAACAGCTATGAACCAAATCAACAGCTATCATAATATAACTCAACAGGTGAAGTAATGGCACATAAACCCTGCATGTAACCAACTGTTCTGTAATTGGATGTAAGAGTCATTCAATAAGAAGGATATCAAACCTTGTACTGGAAACATAGCTAATTACCTAGTGCTACTGAAATCAGGATTATTGAAAGAGAATCTACAACAATTAATTTACTAAACCAACATCATTTCTAAAACCAGTGAATAGATATTTGTCCTTATACCTATAGACTACTGTATTCTTCATCCCTTATTAAAGAGTATTTGTTTTACTACAGAAACTTACAACTAATCAAAATGTAGAACTATCGAGAACAGTGTCTGCCCCCATAGTTGATTTACCTTCCAAACACTCCAATAATTAAGGGTCAGGAAACACTGAGGAAGAGGGGTAAAATTGTTGTACAAGCCTGGAGATCAGGGGCATTCCTGTGAAATTTTGTCTCTTAGTAACACCAGAAGCCATTCTCATAAAATCTCACTAACTGCTGAAACACAAGCTGAAGAAGGGGCCACTAACACATTCCAAATTATATAAGAAAAAGGCCACAACCCTCTACAAAGAATTACAGGCAGCTGAGTAAAACTCAAATATACAAGGATTTCTGGGTGGTCTTCTTCAAGGAAGAGCACACCAATCAGTTGTTCAGTGCCAAATGATTATATACATCCAAAAAACCTATATACATCTAACATTGTATGTAATCAATAGGTTATATTTAGTAAGATATATATATATACACACATATATATATACACACACAGATATATATATATGTGTATATATATATATATATTTACTGCATACAATAACAATTGTTGGAAAAGAGAGACCATGAATTTGAAGGTAAACTGAGAGGGGTAGATGAGAGTGTTTGGAATGAGAAATGTGAAGGGAGAAATCTAATCAAATCAAATGTAATACAATTTCAGAAAGAAAATAAAATTTTTCATGGCTGGAGGTGTGACAGCAAGCAGAAAATACAGAGGCAAGCAAGGAGCTTATAGCAACAAGCTGAGAGCTCAGATATTGAATTTCAGACACATATCAGACAGGAAGAACATCAATGAGAAATGTCCTTTACTTCTCAAAACCTGCTTCCAGTAGCACATCTTTTCAAAAAAAAAAAAAAGGCAATACCCTTTGAGTTTCATTAAACATTACCCTCAACTGAGGTCCAAGAATTCAAATACCTAAGGTTATAAGGGATATCTCATTCAAATCACCACAGTAGATCAACCAGCAATATTATTAGCAGAATTAGTACAGCCCAGAGAACCTATCTGTTGGCTTTGTACCCATATAGGATTTCCATGGAAACCATCTAGAATCTGTTTCAACTGTAAATGTTCAGGGCATCAGACATAGCTTTGCCTTTTGGCAAACCCATAAACATTAGAAATAGAAAGTGCATGTAGTTTTCCTGGATCTTATGGTGTCAATAGAATGGAGGACGAGCCAACTGAGATCAGACCTTACTCACTGCATGCCTAATATGAGAAAAGAAGCACTTGAGTCCACCCATCCCCACCTTCAACAATCTGTGCTAACAAAAAACACAGTGTAAGCTAAGGATATTTATGGTTTTATATGTCTCTTGGGGAATTATTTGCTTTGTTGTTAGTTTTCGCTGTTGTGTATTTTCTTATATGGGTTCTGATGCTCAGCAAAGCAAACAAAGACTTAGAATAGGTACTTACTATTTCCTCATTTCTTATGTTTCTCCTAAACTATCATTAGTTTCTATGTCTTATTTTGATTGATATGGGTGTTTGTTATTAGCATCTATGTTGCATGGGTATCAGTTGCCATGGTTAGTTTTATATCTCTACTCTCATTACATAATCTAAAGGTTTCTTTGGAAGAAATTATGTAGAGAAGTGGATAGAAAAGTCCTGAACCAAAAATCATCATAGTTTGGTTCGATCTCCTAGAATTAGCATAGAGATGTCATCTTTGAGAATTTCAAAAACACTTTTAAAGCAGTGTCTTAATTTGAACAGTTTTATTACACCCTTATTTGTCAAGAATTTTGTTTATATTTTTTCATAGTTCAAAACATATGAACTACCAGTTGTTGCATTAAATATTTATATTTATGGTCTTTGTCCTAACCAAAGCACTTTTGAGATTGAATGGGTGTGTGTGTGTGTGTGTGTTTCTGTTTTGTAATTATACTGATTGACAGGAAAGGAAATGTGTGACCGTTAACTAATAATATTAATGGAAAGGTATTTGTGTCAAATACTGATTCTAAACACAATTGTGCTACTTCAATTTTTATTATTTTTATTTAGATATTTTTAAATTTATTTTTTTTTTACTTATTCACTTTATATCCTGTTCACTGCCTCCCTCCCAGTCACCTCCTCCCACAATCCTTCCTCTGTCTCCTCCTCCCCTTCTCCACTCAGCAGGTACGGACTACCTTGGGTATCTCTCTACCCTGATACTTCAAGTCTCTGTGAGCCTATACACTGCCTCTTCCACTGAGGCCAAACAATGCTGCCCAGCTAGAAGAACATATCTCATATACAGGCAACAGCTTTTGGGATAGTCCCCTCACCAGTTGTTCAGTACTCACATGAAGACCAAGCTGTACATCTGCTGCATAGCTTCTGCAACAGGCTCCATGATAGTGCTCCTTTGAAATGTAGGAACTGGAGCAAAATGGGTTCAATTTTTAAATGGAGCAGCAGGAAATAAGTCTCTCATAAACTTAATGTGTTCTCCTCCAAATAATATACTGATGCTCTGACCACCTCGCACTGTGGTGACACTGAGAAGTAACTGGGTTTAAAAGTAGGCATGAGAAAAGAGATCAACCCATCAAGGGAATGGTGATATTTTAAAAAGAGTGTCTTTTTTCTATGTATATGGCTATGAATACACAGTAAGAATGTAACGGAACACTATACCACAGACCATATCAACAGGTGGTTTAGATGATCCTGAATAGGTAGCTCTCCCTAGCTGTGAGACATAAACATATATTGTTTAAACAAGAAGAATATATAACAATGTATGAATAATCCAGTCAGACTGTGTTCTGTCCCTGGACAAAAGAAAACAGGAATCCTGATCATTGTTTTCCAGCTAAAATAGAAGAGTACTATGCCACCCTTTAAAGATTCAATATTGGTGAAGAGTTTTGGCCGAGGTACCTAGCATTTTTAGCTTCTCCCCTGCAGCGGTGGATACAGCGTCAGTTAAATTCACAAGCTGATCTCCGAGCTGTTGTGTAATCCTGCTCCTTCAGACTGTTAATGGCAGCCATGATTCTTGTCCATTAAAGTCAGTTTCCAGCTCTTGTCCATTATCTTCCTTGCAGTGTCTGAGAACTTGACAGAAATGATTTTAAAACTCCCTAGACTGGACTTCATAGATGCCAGTTCATCACACAGTCTTCATGACATCCAGCATCTCTGAAGAATCTCCCCCATAAATTTGTGCTGAGAGGGAATGATCTTCTCTACATGTCATGGTTCACGGCAGCAGGTCCTGGGCTGAATGATTCAGGAAAGGAAAACCAGAACTGCTCTTCAAGGAACCATCATTTATAATGTGACTTTGGAGCCAAGAAACATTACCCCTCCTACTTGCTCTCAGCAGTTGTGCTTGTATCTGTGGATCCTTCATCTTCTTTCTTTCTAATGGACTTTTGAAAGAGAGTCAGGAGCCTATTCACTCAAGTCTCACAGTCATAAATTTCCTGTAAAACCCTGTCGACTTTGTTGAACTGTCAGGGACATAAAGCTGCCAGTGGCCATGCGTTCAATTATAAAAGACAATTCCTCTGTATACGTGAGTTCATGTTTGCAATAGCAGTTATATAGCAATCCTATTCTCCCACGGATGTGTGAGAATGGTGTTCTAAGTTGTCCTTGAGTGTTAGTCCCAGAAAAGTGTAAGAGTTACTCCTGTTGGTTGCACTGATGTACTATAGGTTCCTTTCCCTGACACTCCAGCATGGAGGATCAGGTTGTTAGTCTCTTCCACATGCACTTGAAGATCAGTGTTATGACTCTTGTTTTCATTTTCAAAATGTAAGACATAGATGATGATGTAAATATAACAGTTCAGTACTTGAAACAGTACTGATTTCAAAACCTACATCTGCCATCTCTGACTGTGGATCTAAGCACACATCACCTGCTGATTTTGTGATACTTGCCTGAAAATATTCTGATGCACCTCATCTCCTTGTGCCAAACATGCCATGACCCTTCTGTGATTCAATCAGCTGTCATACTCAAAGTGACTTTTGCCAACTTCTTTATTCACTTGCCACGATTGTTCACTACAAATTCAAATCTACTCCTCAAATTTACCATCAAGGGAGGATTCTTCTGTCATAAACAGATTATGTCCTGCCGTAAATCATGTAAACGATGACCATGTAAGCATCAGATGAAGACTTTTATCATCAAATTAGAGATGAATCATCTTCTTTCTATCTAATTAAGACATGCCAGAGATGGCGCCTAGCTTGAAAGGCTGGTAGCTTCATCAGAACTGGTTCATCTATTATATTAATAAAACTAGAAGTTTCCATTTAACTAAATGCTCCAACATGCTTTCAGTATATGGCCTTAGCAAGATTAATGAATACCCTTGAGCCTTAGCTTCTATATATGCAGAACAGGAATAAGCGTAGGGTCATGGTAGGGAGTAATAAGATAAAAGGTGTAAATTGTCCAGTAGATCAGGGTTTAAAATGCATGGTAGCTCTCATTATAAAGCTAACTTTTTCTCTGACATCATATGATACATTTTTCTATAATCTATTATCCAAGTACTAATAAAAACCAGTATATACAGGTGTGTGTACTTTGCAAAGTGACATCTTTATATAGGCCTGTATCTGTATATATGACATATACTGTGTCAGAAATCAAAATAGCCTCGCATCTTTATATAGAAAAGAAATAGTTACAGGCTGGAGGGATGGCTCAGTGATTAGAAAGAGGTAGTGCTCTTTCAGAGGACCCAAGTTTGATTCCAAACACTGGTGTCATGTAACTCATAATTTCCTGTGACTTTGATCAGAAATCTTTGGCCCCCAGGCTGTCTACATTCACATGAATGAACCTACACACAGACTTACACATGCACACACACACACACACACACTTGCATGTACTCAGAGAAAGAGGGAGAGAGAGAGAGAGAGAGAGAGAGAGAGAGAGAGAGAGAGAGAGAGAGAATAAAGTAAATATTTAAAAATGAAAAGATTGAAGAGAAAAGATGGTGAATTTTGTAAAGTGACAAAGTCCCATGTGTCAGAGTCAGACAGAACATCATATGTTGGTGAACCAAAAATCCTTTCTCAATGCTTGGTTCTTAAGACCAGAGCTATTCTGATAAGAGTTTTCCTTTTACGTGTTTCCCAGCATTGCTTTATAAGTAGCCTATGTTGAATTGTTTATTGCTATGAATAATAGCCTGAAGAAGATAAAGGAAGGCTTCCTTTCTTCACTGTATCAGAGGATTCAGTCCATCATGCTGGGAAAGAGAAGCACCATTCAGAAGCTTGCAGTAGGGTAATAGGAAGCAGAGAGAAAATGTCTACACTAGCTGGCTTCCCCAATTCCCCTGCTATTATAGGGTCCTCCAGGGCATTAAGTAGTGCCACTCATATTCAAGGTAGACCTCTCCTACTTTACCCAAGCTTTTCTAGAAATACCCACACAGTAATCATCCAGGCATATGCTTTACTAATCCTGAAGAACTTCTCAGTTAATTAGTATTAACCCTTACAGACCCCCTCCTGCCATTGGATCTTATTCTTGTCCAGTATCTTGACTTCCTAAAACATGAGCGTTCTCTAAACTCCTTTAACATATTTTTATTAGCTTATTTATGTGTTCACTTTACATCCCAATCACAAAACTCTTCCTTCCAGTCCCCCATTTACAAAGTCCCTTCCCTCCAGCACCCTTTCCCTTCACACCTGAAAAGACAGAGGTCTCACCACCTACCAGGTACCAACCCACTCTGGTACCACAAACCACTGAAGGACTAGGCATATCCTCTCCCAATGAAGGCAGACATGGTAGCCCGGTTAGGGGAACGTGATCCACAGGCAGGCAATGGAGTCAGGGTAACCCTCTGCTCCTTCAACATCTTTTTATGTCTAGGTTCAGAAATATTAACTGTCAATTCAAAGTGATCTTGGTTTTCATGGGAGACAGTGAAAGATTCATTATGTCAAGCCCCAAAGGTCAGGATATGTAATTGTTCATGGTGACATGACAGCAAGTGGAAGAAATGTTGAGATGGGGTGAAGGTGGCAGGTACTATAGCCACTGAAACAGTTTTAGCCAATCAGAGAAAAATATCAACTTTTCTACTCTGGGTAAGTGTAGTTTATTTGACGATTCTGTTAATCACACAGACCAGTTCCTGAGACATCTGGGGAAACTGCATATCTGGAGCTTAACTTTGCAAACATTCATTTTCAATATATGTATAATTTGGGCACGTGTTAATATTTGGGCTAAAATGCACACACATATAGATATACATATTTGTATGTATATCTAAAGATTTATTTCTGACTTTCTGTACATGAATGTGTGTGTGTGTGTGTGTGTATGTGGGTGTGTGTAGAAATACTCAAGTATATAAAGGTGTCACGAAAGGGTGTTAGATCCCCTAGAGCTTGAAGTTACAGTCAGGTGTGGGTTCTGGTAATCAAACTTCATCTACAAGAACAGTAAGCTCTCTTAACTGCTGAGGCTGTTTTCTAGCTCTACAGATATATCTCTGTGCAATAAAAATGGACATTAATAGGATATGATAAAAATGATATAAATGATATACTAAAATGGCTTGCTAATCGTCATAGCATTGTAGTTATGATACAACAGTTACATATTATTTCTATTCTCTGAAGCTAAAATTCTACTACAGTGTGTAAGAGTTGTATAAATTCATTTTATAAGGATATGACTATTTTGCGGTTTATTGTTAGCCGATAAGCATACAGGATTTTATAAGTGCAACAACTCTACACATAAAGTAATCTGCATATGATAATGTAGATACTGCATTATTGTTAAGCTTGTATTTTGTACTTTTTATTATATTGCAAAATATCAGCCAGCACTCATGAGAGTGGATATGACTCTACATTTTAAGCTTTTCCGTGTGACTATAGAGTGTTTATTTGCTTTCATCTTACCATGTACCAGGACCTCTTGCACCAGAGTTACTTTTATGTGTAGATATGAGCATGAAGATCTTGGAGTAGCACTGTCAGTTCTGATGATTTCTTTTTCACATTTTATCTTATTAACATTATCTTCCATCATTTCTTTTTACAATGCCTGCTGGCTCACTTGTTTATTCCTGAGTATTGGCATAGGCAATTGGAGACCACAAGGGATAATTAGCTGGCAAAATCCACGTCCATGTCTGAGCTCACCAGTATAAGAGATACAGAATCTTCATCTCAGTAGATAACTATATACATTCATCTCTCTTACAGCCAATTCAGTCATCTGACTCGGTTTTACATAATGGGATGCAAAGACATTAATGGCTCAGGCTGAGAAGCAGAATGTGCTCTTTTTCTCTTTTATCTTCTAGTTTCTACAAAACCTAAAGGTGTTATTATATGTATAATATGGAAATCACATTCCTAGAATGTCTTAATATCTTACATTCTTTACATTTAGTTATACTGAATCAATATTTTAACCTGCATCATATACAAATAACTAACAGCAACAACAACAAAATAAAACAAAGAAGAGCAACAATAAAAGCTAAACACTAAGAAAAACAAGATGTTAAAGATTGGGGTATAGAATTATACAGAAGGTTTTCAAAAGAATAAACAACTGACTCAGATGGTATTTTTAATGTTCATCATAATTAGCCATTAGGGAAAAGTAAATAAGAACAACTTTGGGATTTTATTCCCTTCCAGTCAGAATGACTAAGATCAAAATGACGACCGTTGATGTCTTTGTAGGAAATGGAGAATATACATTCACTGTTGGTGGGAGTTTAAACTAGTAAAGCCACTATGAAAATCCATTTGGAAGCCCCTCAAAACCCTAGGAATAGATCTACCAGAAGATCTAGCTTTACTCCCTTATAAAAACATACTCAAAGAACTCTATTTCCACCTACAGAGATATATGATCCTCTCTATTATTAATTGGTGCTTGATTCATAATAGCAATGAACCAGAAATAAGGCCTAAATTTCCATTAACAGTTGAATAGGTAATGGAAATGTGATATGCATGTATAATGGACTGTTATTTGGCTATAAAGAAATATAATGTTCATGTAAATTGCTAGAGTTACAAATTTTCATTCTAAATGAGGTAATCCAGACCAAATAAAACAAATACAACTTATTTTATCTTATATGTGTTATATCTCTATGTGTGTGCAAGACTGAAATAGACTAAGGTCTCATGTATTCTTAAATTAAAGAGCCAACAGAAGGGAATACACTAGTAAAAGTCCATGGGGTTGAATTTTAAGGGAAATAAAATAGAATACAGTCAGTGTAAATCATGGAACAAGAAGAGTTAAATGGGTTGTCAGATGGGTCACAAGTTAGAGTAGGGGTTATATAGAGAGGAATAACTAACACCAAAAATTTTGAAAATTACTACTCTAAACACTTTCTAAAATAAATGTTTATGCAAAATGACTTTAAATAATGTTTCCCTATAATATAGGAAAATACTTCTCTTACATATCATAGACCATCAAATGAAAAGTGTAGTACCAGTAATGGATCATGTCTTTCTGACTTACAGTTTATTGGGGGTACCATAAACTTCTTATTAGTACAAACCATTACAATTGTACTTGGATACTGTCTGAAATTTGATGGCAGGACTTTATTGACAAAGGTATCATGCAATTGAGTCATAGGATACAAAGAAATCAAGCTAGTACTAACCTGGAAGCTTCATCCATACTGGCTAGCTTTCATAATTATGGGAAGTGATATGTATAATTCTAGGTAATAAAAATAACCAACGATCTTATCCAGGTGGGAACTTTGTGAGCTGTTACAATAAACAACTGGATGAGAAAGATATGCCCATTGTTGCAAGAGTGGCACATATGCTGTAGAAGTAACTAATGCCTTTCTGCTTGAATTTCAAACTTGATTTACCAAATAGAATACATGCACAGTACTATTAGCAAGTACATAAAACTGTGGCTGGTTAGGTCATAGGTTCTTAAAGAGGAACTAATACTAAATATACACCATAAGGAAATGGCCCCTGAAGTCTAATCTCTATACCCATAGGTTAGTGCATCTCTCAACTCTCATCCAAAAAGTTATTTTTTTAAAGTAGAAATGAGTATTCCAGGGCCGCATAACTAGGAAATGTATAGAGAATAAAAGATGTAGAGTGCTCAGATCTGAGGACAGCTATATCATAACTTCCACTCTTAAGGTTCAAGGATTATTGTGGACTAGAGAAGCTAAAAAATTGTAAAAGCCAGAGGTTGTGGGTATCTGCAGTAAGACACTGTTTGCTGAACTCAACTGGGTTGTGTCATACATCAACTTGCATATGCTGTGACAGTGTGCCAAAAGATCAAGGCAGCCAAAATTTCAGTATTAATGGGAAAAAGAATCATGAAACTCCAACCTTTGTTGTAGAGCTCTTGTGACTTCTAAGGGGCAGCTCATATATCAGTAACTGTGGATCAGTGCAGGCAACCTCCTGAATCTGGGAAGGAAAAATCTTGGAGGAATAGGGAAAAAACTGGAGGAAACAGAAAGGGGAATGTATTTGCATTATTTGGATATATTTTGTGGAATTTTCAAATAATGAAATAATAGCTCTATTTTTATCACTTCAATTAAATGAAGATATTAACAAATAAAACATGGTACAGGTGACATCTTACCATGGGCACTTGTCATTCTGCTTCACTGGGGGAAGTCCTGTGTAACAGCTATTCTTTTCATTGTGACCAACTACTTGAGAAAAGCAACTTTAGAGCAAATGAATTTGTTTTGTATCATGGTTTGAGGGTATTGTTCATCGTGGTAGGGAAAGCTTACTTGGAAATGGCTCTAATTGCAGTGTTATTGATATAAGGCCCTTCTCATGCTGTGTATATAGTCAGAAAGGAGAGAGAGAGAGAGAGAGAGAGAGAGAGAGAGGGAGAGGGAGAGGGAGAGGGAGAGGGAGAGGGAGAGGGAGAGGGAGAGGGAGAGAGAGAGAGAGAGAGAGAGAGAGAGAGAGAGAGAGGGAGAGAGAGAGCTGATACTCATACTCATATATCTTCTTCCATTTCTTTTAATTTTTATTTTTTCTGGGGCTTCAGTCTATGTGAAGATGCTGTCCCATTTGTAGTGATTCTTCATTCCCAGTTAAACCCCTCTGGAAATGTCATCAAGAGATGGCCAGGGAGTATCTCATGGGTGTTTTTAAATACAGTCGAGTTGATAATGAAGACTAACCATTACACCCCGTCACATACCATCTTAGAACAAACTGCTACATGACTTCATTGATCATACTCATGTAACTTAACTTATTTCTTATGTTTAGAATTAAAGGAAAAATAAGGATCTTATTTCTTTTTTGTTTGCTCATATTTAATACTTCTTTTAGTTAACCTCTATTTTTCTTAGCTTCTTTTAAAACAGTTTATGATTGTATTCATTTACTTATTTACTTATTCACATCTGTGTGTATGCATGTGTGCTTGTCTATGTGAATGGAGGCCAGAAAGGAGAAATTAGATTTATTGGAGCTAGAATTACAAGTATTTATAGAGCATTCAACTTGTTATCTGAAAGCTGTAATCAAAACTCCATTCTTCATGATCATACATCATGAGATCTTAACCACTAAGGCATTTCTCCAGCCCTTTCTTTACTCCTTATATGTACCAACTTTATAAGCTTAGAGCAATTACAGCCTCTGGAAGGCAATACCTCTCCATTCATGTATTTATGTCACTAATTTTTACAACGTGATTCTAAGAATTAGTTTCTCCTAAGAATTGGTATCTTAAGAAGACCTCATCGATCTGAGGCTATCATGCGTTTGAGCATCTGTGTTTATAGAGGAGCACTCTGAGTTGCAGCTGGAAATAAAAGTATATATATATATATATAATGCAGAAAATGAGCCTCCCCCAATGATGAGGTTTTAAGAGTTCTACAATGAAGGAAAAAATATTTTTAATAGTGACTTTAGATTGTAAGGGAAGAAAAAAAATTGACCCAGCATAGTACTATCACATAACTATAATCTCCATACCTGGGAGGTGTTACCAGGAGGGTTGAGAGTTCAAGGTCAGGATCCTCAAGTTCATGGATAGCCTGGGTCACCTGATCTCTGTCTCAGAATTTTTATTCTTTAAAAAGGAAAATATACCTTCCTCAAACAAGTATAAGGATGGTTTAGATAGTTTCAATCCCATTGGCACACAAAAGACTTTGATTAAACTAAAGAAATCACAAAACAAAAGTATTAACAGAAAAAAAAATCTGTAGTGAAGTGGATATTGACAGAAGTAGGAGAGAGATTTTTTTAAAATGTAGTGAATGGAAGTGTTTAGAATAATATGTATGGAATCAATGAGACAGACTCTGGATGTCTGGTAAGAAGCAGAAGCAAACTCATTTATTGCACATTTGGATGTGCTTTTATACCCTCCACACATGCTCCATTGTTCTACGACACTTCCCTCCCTGTAGCTGGCACTGTCCTTGTTGATCAGGTCATGAACTCTGTTGTCATATGTCTCCAGGTGTCAGGAAGTACAAGCTGTGGTACATGCATGGGGCACTATGGGCCACTAGTTAGAATATTCTGATTCATTCATCCTACAAATATTGACAAGATAAATTAGCTGAATGACTTAGATAAAAATCATGAGGATGTTATTGGTAAGACAGAAATGGATGTGGTACATGGCTCATATGGTCAAGGCTACTGTTGAATTTCCAAAGAATATACTTGACCAGAGCTTATTTCCAAAACATCACATTGGGAAGGAGCATGGTTAAATTGGGCTGAGCTAGTGCATCTCTAAAGGTAAAATATTAGCAGAGGAAGACTTAGAAAACTCTCATGTATAGAAAGAGTCAAAGAGCAATAATATTTTTAATTCCTACACTCAAAAACATAAATACACTGACTTTAACACTAGAGGTTCTCCAAACCTCTAGTAGCTAAAACAAATTTTGAACCTCTAAAAAAGAACTATAGTAGGGATGATTTCAGCAAATAATTTAGAACTTCAAGGGGAAATATGGGGCATGTGTATTAGGAATTCACACCAAGACTTGCTTACCTCAGATAGTTCACGGATCAACCAAATATTTTGTTAAAACCATTTGAAAGTTTTATTTTAGGAATAAAATATATACAAATTTTAACTCAGGAGTTTGAAAAAAGGAAGTGAATTGGAGTGAGTGAAGACTGAACTCAAGGGAGAGATTTTTGATAATGATTAAATCCTAGTTTTTATCTCACTTTTGTGACTTTATGTCACATATATATACCATTCTCAGACTCTACATTAGTGGTTCCCAGTCTTCCTAATGCTGCTACCCTTTGATACAGTTCTTTACGTTGTGGTGGCCCACAACCTTTTAATTATTCTGTTGCTACTTTGTAACTGTGATTTTGCTACTGTTATAAATCATAATATAAGCATTTGATAAGCAGGGTATCTCATATGCAACCCCCAAATGGGTTGCAACCAACCAATTGAGAATCACTGTTCTACATGGTGGTTTCAGAATAATCAGACTGTCATGCTGGGCATTTTATTGGTGTCTATTGAACTCTATAAGTGATTGAGAACTTTTCTACTTCTTTCTTCTGGTGTGTTACCCTTCACTATCTTTTTATCAGAAGACGTGTAATATATAAGAGTGAGGATAGCAAAATAAATTCCATTACAACCAATGAGCCCCAAAAGGAGTAACGTTTGGAGCAAGTAGTCTACACAGTTTGTTGAATTATCAGGACAGTCCAGTGCTGAGAGTGAGTCACAGTCAAAATGAGGCTTCATATCATGGGAAGAGTAACAGAATACTGGGTTAAAGGTGGAACAAACCCTTGAGTGGAAATGTAACTGTACATGGGAAGACAGACTGCAGAGATATGAGTCTTATGCTAGCTGTTCTCAGATAAGAATGTATACATGAAAATATTCAGCCGAGTCTTCCTATGAGCCTTATCTGAACACATAAAACTAGCTTCAAGCAGGCAGCTTGAATACAAACCCTAAGCTTAGATCAGCTCACTGTGTGTCGTATCTCTAAGTCACCAGGATAGCTAGACAGTAACAGAAAGGACAGAGAGAAGAGATTGGAGTCAAGTGGAGACAAAACCAAGAGTGCATATTGCCAATGAGCCAAGGGGAATATTGAGGTTTAAGTTTTAGTGTAGAAGTTACAAAGAATGTAGGCTTTGGAAATAGGCACTCAGCAGAGGAGGAAGGTTGAGAGGTTATTAAAATCTGACCTCTGGCATCAACCTGGGCCCACATTGACCTCTTGTTAGTATGTTGACCTAGGATAGATCATTAAATATAATTTGTATGTCTTCAAATACAAGATGCAGTGAGGCCTTTCAGCTTTAGATTTCCTCAGGAACCCTCAAACATCCAAAAATAGAAAAGTAGCACTAAAATTTTATTGTAGTTTACTCTGAATTGAAGACTTGGTATTAGCTCTCTGTCACTACCATATCAAATTATCACAAACTTAGTGGCTTAAGGCAATAGAATACTGTCATATTACAACCTGATCTCACTAAACTAACATTAAAAAGTCTATGCCCATTTGCTGGAGAAGGAGAAAATCTGATTTGTGCTCAGTCAGATAGTTGGTAGAATTTAAATTCCTTCAGCTATAAGACTGGCACCTCCAATCTTGTTGGCAGTATACAGAAGGAGATTCTTGAATTCTAGTTCCCTCTCTTAAGTCACTTATTCAACTCTTACTTCTCTTCTTATTTTGAAAGACTGAAACAGCAAATATGATCTATTCCATGTCACAATAACTGGTCCTTCTTCTCTTTTGATGTATGTCTTTGAAGGCTGGTATTATTAGATTTTTCTCAATAAGATGACCTAAAATAATGTCATGGTCCCAATGTCAGTACTCTTTGAAAGTCATTGTTTACCTACATTCATATTGACACAGTTTCTAGGAATAAGGGAATGAATATTCTGTACAAAATGATTTCACCTAAATATCATATCACTCTTCATGTAATCCCTAGCCTTACTTGGATAAAATAATGATAATTGAGTATCATTTAATACATCGTTTCATTGCTTCTTTCTTGCTAAAGACATCATGTGTGTTAGAGGTTAGGTACTGAGGTCTGCATCTGAACAAAAGTTCTTCCTTCCCCATTTTCTCTATACACTGCTCCTTTCTTTGACTACCCCTCTTCTCTTTTCTTTTCCCTCTATGTACTATGACTGGTTTCTTCATACATTGATTCTTAGGAAGGATGAAATCCGGGCTCACTATAAAGGTGTTTAGGTGGTCCTTGGCATGGTGGAGTCCTTGTTTCAGGCTTTGTTTGGGAGGTTCTCTATTTCTGCCAGGAACTGTCTCTAGAATATGCACAAATCAGAGAGTTTAGGTTTGTCAACTATTATTCCTCTCCATCTGTGCCTTAGGAAATTCTAGGCACTTTCACATCACATAAAAGCAAAGATATTCTTGGGAGCTAATTTACTTCTTTTCAAGCCAATTACTTCTCAGTCCTCCATGTGTCCTTACCAAGGCTTGGATTTAAAGTTCAAGCAGAGAGGACAGCTTACCAGATAGACTATTCTTCCCAAGGAGGAGAGGGTAAAAGGCACATGATCCTCCCCAAAGTGGTCTTTCAAAACAATACAACTCACTAATCTAATTTTAATTTTTTATAAAATTTTTGGATTACAATAGAATCTCACAATTTCCATTTCCCTTTCCCTTTCTTCCTTTTAAACCTTCCCATATGCCTTCCTTTGCTGCCTTTCAACTCATGGCTTGTCTTGTCATTAATTGTTGATAAATACATGAATATAACCTGTTCAATTATTGTAATGTTACCTGTTCATATGTTTTGAGGCATCAGGTGTAATCAGTTCATTTTTAACTCTCTGGACCTGGTAGTGGAGAAATCACTTAAAAATTTCTCCTTAATGGCCCCCAATGCTCAGCCTTATTTTCTTTCCTAAGCCTAAGAAATATCATTATCCCTAGGTTTTTGTTGTTTACCAGTGGTGTTCTTATTGTTTTTGACAACCAAATGAAAACAGAATTGAACCACATCACTTCTGTGTTGCAGCAGGTAATTACTACCACAAGGTTTTATAATATAATATCTTATCCTAGGAACTTCATAGGACTATTAAAACCATGAAGAAGCATTCTAGCTCCCTAAGTTTCTACAGAAAATCTATGCTGAGGGAGACTGTATCTAAATGTTCAGTGGAGATATTTGGGCATGCTGTTATGACTGTAGATTAAAACCCATAATAACAGTGACTCCCTATTTATCTTTTACTCCGTTCAGAAACAGAATGAGTGTTTTATTTTTTCTTATCAATAATTATATCTTTACTGGAGCTGGAGAAATGGATAAAAATTTACAAGCATTTATTCCTCTTGTGAAGGACCCAATTGAAGTGCCAGCTTCCACATTTCAGTTCATGACTTCCTACGACTTAATCCTCTCTTCTCTTTTCTGTATACATGTGGTGCATATACAAATAAGCATCAGATAGATAGATAGATAGATAGATAGATAGATAGATAGATAGATAGATAGACAGACAGATGTGATGTGTCCAGGACCAGACTTGGGAAAGCAGGGACTACATGGATTAGCTTTTGTTTCAAGAGGTGGTCTGGGAGTATGAGGATGATACAGTAGAGTTCAGCTTTGAAAATTACTTAAAAAAAATATTAGTACGGACAAGGCTCTTTGAAACAAGAATTGGAAGAGTGGAGTCTTAAAGACCACTCAGCTGTCACTAGCCCTTTCTGCACATCTTACCCCTGAAAACATAAATACTGGAACTTCTCCAGCAATTTCTAAGCTACACTATGTGGAGTTCAGGGGGCCATTTTGCAAAGTGCTTAGGGCAGAACTTGAATATTTGGAATGTGTCCAACTATAACCAGAATTATAGTTTTTAATCTTGTTTTGAAAACTTGTTTTCCATGTTTATTGTCCTGCTAAGGAGGTCAAGCTTCAGCAATATTATCTTTCTGTTTCTCTCTGTCTCTCTCTGTCTCTCTCTCTCTCTCTCTCTCTCTCTCTCTCTCTCTCTCTCTCTCTCTTTCGTCATAAACCTTTAGGACCTAAAAGAACAGGGAATTTAAAGTACATTGGTTTTGATGTTTTACAAATGTTATTATTGTTATTCATGAAAAAGAGTCCTGCATTCACAGGTAGTAAATAAGATTTAGATTCCATTTCAATGATGAGCTTAAGGTTCATCACATTTGGTGATGTCAGAGCTCCATCTCCAGATTCTAAGATGCTATTTAAAGGCTGCTAAGAAAACATTTAAGGTAACTCAGAAGTCTCATAAGGTCCCTCTCATCCTGTGCAAGCAATGAAGAACATGTTAGAATATTTGTCTCCTAACTTCTTTTCCCAGAAACCAGGTCCAGAACTAGGTGAAGATGTGGTCAGTGATGCACTTCCTGTGACTATAACAAATGTAGGTTAAAAAAGAAGACTCAATGATTGAGATAAATAATACATACCATTCTTTAACAAAAGTAATGAAGAAAAACATATCTATAATTTCAATAAGGCATAACCTACTGAATAATACCATTTGTATCATACATATTATAAATAGCTAAAGAGGCTCATTTCAATCTTGTTATTATCATTATATGGCTATTTATTTCATCATGTGGCTTTATTTTTATGTATTTCAACTATTTCATTGAAATACTAATATCTTAACAATCAAGGATTTGGCATTTTAAAAAAAAATTTTGCACCAAAGACAACTGCCACACTCACCTGCCTAAACTGTGGTCCTGCTACTAAATTCCCTTGTATAACATGAGTATATACGTTTTTGCTTCTAACCAGTCATATTGAATTTAAGCCAAACCTCATTTAAAAAAAAATTCTATGTCAGTCCTCAAAGTCATCCTGCACTTGGAAAGAAAAAAATAGATAGTGATAAAAGAAATGAGCTCTCTCTAGCTGTTATATTGGTACACTGTATATAAGTCTTCAGGACAATGGATCAGTTTTTTTCTTGAGCTCTCAGACAGTTCAGACAACAGGGTGCCTCGTCACCATCAAAGAAAAAAGAAGAAAATAGATCTCTTTTTGCCTTTGCAGAAAAGTAGTAAGAATATAATGGTCATGATTGATCTCTCTCTACAACTACCATTGTGAACTGAATTATGCAGCCTCAAAAGATGTGACCGAGTTATAAATTAACTCCTCCAGCCAGGAGTAGATTCATCTAAAGTCTATAACCTTTGAGCTTGCTGTAGGAGAACTGGAGCTCCAGTACTGGAACACAGATTCTATTTTTGAGTGCTCATATAGGGGTACAGAAAAATGAGGAGGAAACCTGAAGAAGGAGCTGATTTCAGCTCCCTTAGTCATTGAAACATGATGATTAAGTCAGATCAGCTCTTAAATACTGCCCAGAGTGGAAGGATGCTCATACATGTAAAACTAGTTGTCTCTGTCCTTGTAGTGTTTTCTGACAATGAATGTATTGTATCCTGAAAGCTGGTTCACTTGTGAGCAAGAACTAAGCAGAAACTAATGGTGGATTAGAATCAACCTTTCTCCTGGCTCCAGGTGGAAACAGGGTGAAGGATATTGTGAAGGTCATGGAGGAATAGTCTGTAAGCCACTGACCTGATCACTTAGATTTCGCAAGGACACATATGTGTTTATTTGTTCAATGTGTGCTTCCTGAGAGATTATGTTCATTTAGCTAGATGCTAAATTCTGAATACGTTGCTGCGTATGCTCATAGCATTCCTTCCTTCACAAAGCTTACAGTCTGTGGCTGAAGACAGACCACAAAACAATCACAAAGAGAAAGCTGGACCTAGAATAGTTGCCTATCTTGCATGGGGCCTGGGTAATCTTTTAAGATCTGAGAAACCCATGCACTCTGGCTAAGCGTGTTGGCACATACCTGTAATCCCAAACTTCTGGAGTCTGAAGAAGAGAGATTTCCATAAGCTCAAAACTAGCCTGGTCTGTATTGGGAGATTCACATCAGCCTGGCCTATTTAGTGAGAATATAAATAGATAGATGATAGATAGATAGATAGATAGATAGATAGATAGATAGATAGATAGATAAAACTAAGACAAAACTTGCAATATACAAATGCGGCTGTGTGTAAGGAAAGATACAGCGTTATAAGAGTAAAGAATAGGAGAGTTAGCACAAGCTACCCAAATGGAAATTTGGGTTGCCATAAACAATGCATAGGAAGAAGAGAGGGTACTTTTTATCCAGTCAAAAGGGCTCACATGTACTGTCAAGCATAGTGTGTTTAAGCTAAACTACTTGGATATGGTTTTTACTGTTTCAGAAGGAAAAAAGCAAATTGAGTGAGATTAAATGCTTCAGGCTTGTAAAGGGTGGAAGTTAGCTAAAAATTATTGCTTTGTTTAATCAAAAACCGAAAACCTGAAAATGTCAGTGAAATCATAAAATATTAATCTTTTATTCTTGAAAATATTTTTATAAAATATACTCTGATTATGATTTGCTTTCCCTCATCTTCTCCTAGAACCTGGAAAAGGTGATTCAGTCAATAAAACTAAGCTGGCAATGAAAACAAAATTTATCTTTTTATGTATCTCTATTACATCTTATTTCACTTAATACAAAGACCCTCAGGCCCATCAGAATGACTGAAAATGACAAGATTTTTCTTATGTTGTGGATAACTATTATACACACACACACACACACACACACACAGAGAGAGAGAGAGAGAGAGAGAGAGAGAGAGAGAGAGAGAGAGAGA
>NW_021620516.1:651903-675321 GCF_004785775.1 Grammomys surdaster
AGAGAGAGAGAGAGAGAGAGAGAGAGAGAGAGAGAGAGAGAGAGAGAAAGAGAAATGAGTATAGAATAAAGTTAATGGCATACTATGTGTGTTTCCAAGAGTGGATAACAGACAAGAACACCAGGACTTCTTAATACAGAAAGATTTGGAACCTGTGTTAAGAAGAAAGAAGTGGTCGCAGGCAAAATGATAACTCCCTAAATCATTAACAATTGTCTGCAGGTCTTGAGTAGGAAAGAATTAAGAAGCTAACTAGTTCCTTTCTGTAGTCATTAAACATGTTCATTATAACCTATAACCATTAACTATGTGCAATACATTACTTGAAAAATCAGACTTAAGGAAGCTATGATCATTCTTAATATTGGATTAGGAATAAATGTTCTAAGTGGAAAGTATTTTTCTATTCATATTGGCTATGGTAGAGTATAGCCTCCTTCTCTGACCAGTGAAATACAATTGTATATGATATTAGTCAACTTCCTGTTATGGAAGTCAGAAGGATAAGTATAAATTAACTATGGTGAATATTTCACCTCAGAATTATATAAGAATTCTAAGTGAGCATCTTTGTTTATGCATGTGTACCAGGTATTAAACATTGGCCAATAAGTGTGTCAGTAATTTCTGACATTTAACAGTATTAATAGTCTATTATAAATTCTAACTTTAAATGGATTAACAAAGAAGGGGGAGAATGCACTTGAAGGAACATTAAAAGAGTCTTCAAGGAGTTTTTAAGAGAGAAAATTGACTTTTGAGACACATTCCTGAGTGGAAAGAAGTAAGAAAAGTCTTGGAGAGAGACAGCTTAGACAAATGAAGAATATGGGAATTAAGAGAGTTGAAAATGACTTGAAAACAGATGTGAATAGGTTCAGTAAATGAAGACACATAGAGGCAAATAGATCTGAATACCCATTACTTCTCATCAGTATCATCAGCTGAAGTAAAGGCAAATAGATGAAGTAAAAATTAGAAGCCCTCCTCATGGTAATGTTGCTAGGCAAAAGCCTTCTGCTTGATAGTTACCTTTCATAGACAACTTTTAAGAAAAGCTAACAAAAGATCACATTAGAAATTTGGGTGTCAGACTGAATAGTAATAATGGAACCTGATGCAGTTTAAAGCCTTATGAATTATCAGCTCAAGTAATTTTCCTTGTATCTAGTGAACTACACTGAAGAACATCTCTAGAAATGAGTGATCGGTCTGCAGCCACTCCCTATGGAAGCCTACCCCTGCTTTTCTGGTGCTTCCTTCAAGAAGACCAAGGAGAATCATGTTAGCTATTTCTAAACTTTTTGAAGAAAATGGTAACTGGGTTTCTTTTTTTTAAATTTTTTATTGGATATTTTATTTTCATTTCAGATGTTATCCCCTTACCCCATTTCCCCCCAACCCAGGAACCCCATCCCATCCCCCCTCCTCCTGCTTCTATGAGAATGTGCCCCCACCTACTCACTGACTCCCACCTCCCCACCCTCGAATTCCCCCACACTCGACATCCAGCCTTCATGGGACCAAGGATCTCCTCTTTCACCTATGCCCGACAAGTTCATTATATATTTTCAATAAGGAAATGTTGTAGTACTGATTTTACACAGTTGAAGACAGTGAGATAGCTAATTTCACTTGTGAATATTAGAGAGAGTTCTTTCCTTCTTTCCCAAACTCCTCTACATCTATAATGGAGTTCAGTGAAATAAGTTGTAAAGTGTTTACCATGTATTTTCCAGAGTGATAATGACTTAAATACCATTTCCATATTCCAGCTGTGAAGCATGAAAGAGTAGACCCTGATTCCTTCATGTAAAATGGAAACAGCATTGTCTATAAGACAATGTTACTATAGAAATTAAATGAGATACATGAGCAGAGTGCTAACTGTAATCCAGGAAACATGACAAAACTCCATCCACGTATGTTAATGATCGATTACATGTTGACAATACATGTGATTTATAAGGTCATGGGATAATATGATATGAGAGTATTCCCACTTATGTCTGACAGTCTTGACACTAAGCCTTTATATTCACTCTGAGAAAGTACTTCAATTTGATGAATGGATTATAATTTTTAAGCAGGTCCTTTCTGTCACTGGACTTAGGTGAAGTTTTATGAGAGACAGTGACATACAGGGTTATAATAAAATCTACAGTGTCTCCTGAGAATTAAATAGATTGATCATTTTGACCACCAAAAAATTGGCCACCATGACTACAGCACATTAAGACAAGGAAATTCAAGATTAAAAGCCAAGGGGATTATAAAAGCCAATGTCTGTGAATGTTTTAGAGGCAATCACTTAGCTCAGGAATATGGACCTTCCCGAGGGTTCTGAAGTACAATAACTCATCACCTGCTCCTCATATATGGAAGGATATAGTAACAGAAAAGAGATATAACTCCAAGCATTTCTAAGTCTCTGAATGCTAATAACCTATAGTGGCAATCTCTAACTTTGGGAGCTGCTACTTACTGCTGGCTACTGGAATTCCTTATTACCACTTTTACCCATTCTAACCCATTCTTCACATAGCATCCAGAGAGAGTGTCCTTTTAAAATACGACTGGATCATGCTTTTCACTTGCTTGAAGTCATCCAATGAACTTCCATTGTGCTTTGAAGTAAATCCAAAACCACTAGACCGGCCTTCAAGTCCCAGCATGATCTGTGGCTACTCACCTCTGCAGTCTGGTCTCAGACCTCATAGCCTTATCTCTGCCCTCCAGACATCGACCACTCTTTCAGAGCTGGTAAGTCAATTCTCTCCTTCCTCCTTAGAAACTCTCAGCCTTTGTACATGAGCTACCTCAGTCCTGGACTGCTTTGTTGGCCTTTTGTGTGGCTGGCTCTTGCTTATTCTTTGGATCTCAGCTTAAATGTCATCCTCCTATTGAGCTTTAGTTCACAGTACCCCCTGGGCATTCTGCATCCCTGCTTCCTTGCTACACAGCAACTCAGATTTTAAGGCTTTAAAATGATGTGTTTATGTGGTTTTTAACCCTCTTATGACAGGTCTAGAAGAAAAGGACTTGATCTATTTTGCCTGTTGCTGTCTGCCCATGGGTATTTCAGCATCCCTCACTAAATAGGTAATCTATAAATGAATATTCTTTTAATGATACCTCTTTAATAATAGAGTGGATGTGTACTAAGCACTTCTAGTGGTCCAAGTCCTGAACTGAGTCCTCCCTTGGATGTGGCTTTTCTCATCTGTCCCTTTTGCTAAGTTTTTGGAGATTTCTAATATCATACCTATTCATAGATGAAGAGGATGAGAAAAAGATGCTTACTATATACCCAACTCCTCTGGCAAGAAAGGACAGAGTGATGTTTATACTGACCATGAATGAGAGAATGGAGATAGCCCGCTGACATCATACTGGCTGTCTTCAGCAGTCTCTGAGATTTTGCTCTTGTACCAGCCAAGCTTCAGTCAGTCTATAAAACTCTTCTCAGTCTGAAGCCTCTTCTATGATTGCTGTCAATCTAAGTGGTCTCCAGATAGAGTATTTATTGCAAGATTTGGGTTATTGAATATTTACTTGTTTTTTCATACCAAAGCTAGAATTCTTCATAGTCAGACTATCTTACTTAATTTTTCCTTTAAATGTCCTCTTCAAAATAAGTAAATTCTGAGCGTATCTTCTGTTCCGTTTTCTCTGCATCTGCTAGAAATATACCAACAGACAAGACTGATACAACCTCTAACTTATAGGACAGGAAGACAGTTAATAAATGTGTGACTAATTAAAAAAATATAAAGTGATCTTAGGTAGTGATAAATTCTATGAGAAAATAAAACAGGAGAAAGAGATAAGCTGGAGTCTAGCACAAAGGATCTATCTTAGACATGGCAGTCAAGGAGTGCTTTGCATAGAAAGGTATTTAAAAAAGGAAGCCAAAATAAGATCTGGTATTTCAAAGCACAAGTAGGGTCTGAACTGGACATAAAATAGACTTCTTTACAAAACAGAAGGCAGTTGTATTGTATCAGATTTCATTCTAGCCAGATCTGTTCAGCTTCATTTGTCTACAGATTACTACAAAGTAATATACTTTGCACTTGGCATCCATGGTAGGTTTTGCAAACTTCGGTCCCGTGTGCTATTGAACCCTATGCACACATGCATTTCTTACAAAATAGGTACTAGACTGTCCAGGGAGAAGTCATCTTCAAGCAAACCCGATTGACAGTGACAGGAGATAGTATAAAAATCCACTAAATTGTACAGATTCAGGTATAAGTACTGGATGTTTAGGAGGTCAGCGTTACATAATCCAGTAGTTAATGAGGATCAATGTCCTGCAAAGAAGACACTAGTCTATTAGAGACAGAAGCCAGGAGGGAGCTAGCAAACACATTGTTCACACTTAAGTCTTTGGTGTCCAGAGGAAATTTCCAAGAATCTGGAAAAGAGGAATCTGGACAGAATCTTCATATTGTCAGAAGTACTGTAATCAGTTTGGAAATAAATCAGATTGTTCTTCCCCCATCTTATTCCATGTCTGTTTTCCATTTGCAGCTTTGCAATAGTAACTTCACATTAATCCCCCATTTTAAAAAAAAATCTCTCTGATTCTATCCTCATAGGAGTTGGAACCAATCCAGCAAGTCTGTGTTTATGAATTATGCAAGGGATGAAATGAATCTAAAGAGGGGTACAGGTTGATTCCTGAGGATTATGTAGGTCAGAACACTGGAGTTAGACCTATAGCCAAACCTGGCATGGTCTTCTTTATATTATTTGGAAGACCACTTTGGTTGTCCTAGGCCCAGCTATTTGTCATTAACAGTCCTTAATACATCAGGCAATTGATGAACGTCTATTGACAGATTGCACAGATGCGTGCTGCCCCTGCGACAATTCTCTTTACATGTCTAGGTCTAGCAATTTATCTCCTATGTGGGCCAGCTGTTGATAAGTGTTTTCTGTAGACTTAAGTGACATATATGCATTTTAAAAATTTCACCCACTGGCTTTTTCTTTTATCCCATAAACTTCTTTTCTTCCCATGACTTTCCTTTCCTCCCCTCAGGCAGAGTTTTTTATTGAGTTTGGGTTAAGAGCCTGCACTTAACTATGATTTAAGAGGTAATTTAGTGAGATTTAGCATTTTTGAAATTATTCTGTAGCTGAGTTGAAAAAGAGGAATGTTCTTTTTGTCAAAGTAATTAAACTTGGACTCTTTTGCAGGGTAGTTTCTTGTATTATCTCTGCCCATAAGCACTACAGAATAAAATCATTGCCATTTCAAAAGGAAGAGCTGAGAATTTAAACCTTTCCTTCTAAAACTTTCCACTTTTTCTCCATTGAGGATTTTTTATGCATTGTAAAACTGTCAGTCTAAAGACAGAGTATTAATAATCTCTGCATGCCAGAGTTCAGCTTTGGACTGGTAGGAAGCAATAGAGGTTGGTCAGACAGTGGAACTCAGCCAGGGCATTCCTTTCCTACAACACAAAGCAAGTGCCACATTCTCATAGTCTTGCTGAGGTCAATTATAAGCTTTAAGAGGGGAAGCAGTCCTGGCTAAAGCAGAGAGAATGGCCCATTTTTAATTGTTAAATGATTATGCTCCTTAGCCTCTTACTCAAAAGATCTCATACAATTTTAAGGTGCTTTACGCCATGTTTCCCTTGAGCTGTCTAAAAAAACCTTCTCACCTCCTCTGTAATACTGATAAATGAAAATGATCATGCTAGAGTCATGGGGAGGGGGTCTGTAGTACTTACTAACATGGTCCTTTCACCAAAACATATGTATGTACGTATATGTGTTTGTGTGTGTGCACCTTGTACATGCATATACATGCATGTATATTTGTATGCATATGTGTCTGTGTGTATATGTGTATACATGTATATATATATATATATATATTTGCATATACACCTGTAAATATGTATATATATATATGTATGTATATATGTGCACATACATACATATATGTCTCAGAACTAGAGAAAAATGCAGATAAGATTGGGAGTGAAATGAATCAAAATTAGAATGGACCATTATCTAGTCATGAGTCAGTGTGGTTGTCTAAAGTATCTTTGAGGCATCTAGGTCTTGCTTGTATCAGACATTGTATTAGTGGTTCTTGTACTTGTTGAACTTAACTCAACTTATAAACAATTTCTAGTTATTCTTTTAGTTGATCAAGTCTACTTCTGCTTTTTTAAAAGGCCCAACAACTCTCATAGAATTGCTGTGCTGTCTGATCCCTGCACACATCTTCTTCTGCTTGTAGGGAGAGTTCCCCCTGGCAGCATTCTAGTTCTGATGTATCATCCCCAGGGTGTTTCTGGAAGTCTCTGTTAGAAAATGTAATAAAATTTAATATACTTCACACACACACATACACACACACACACACACACACACTTAAAACACTGCCTTATTGAAAATTACTGAATGTCCTAAACTAATTTTTTTCTTTCTCCAATATCTTTACCCTTATATTCTACTTTTTTTTAATTACTTGAGGAAAATTATATCACCAAACACCCAAAATACAGGATCTGAAAGAGAACTGTTACTTTTTATTTTTTCCTTTCTTTACCTACTTTGTTCTCTCACTTTTTCTTGCTTTCTTCCCTTCCTCATCTTTTACTTCCTTTCAACTCTCCCTTTTTTGTTTTATTTGACAATTGGGATTGGATTTAGGACCGAATATGGGTTAGCAAAGGGCTCTACCACTGAAATATATACCTAATTTTTTTTTACATTTTATTTTGATACAGGGTTGTCCCTAACTTGCCTAGACTGGTTTTGAGCTTGTTCTGAAGCCCAGACAGGTAACATTATGATTTTTGTGCTTCAGCTTCCCTAAACATGTATTGAATTTTGTGAAATGAACTTAAATTATAGATCACCATTTTGTTCCACATTTGTTTTCCACAATTGGTTATTTAGAAGAATTAAAGAACATTGCATTAGCTTTAGATTATTGCAATCAAATACCCAATGGGAACAATTTAAAAAATTGTTTAACTCAATTTTATAGAGAGTTCAGTCAGCAGTACTTGTCTTTGCTGATTCTGGACCCAGATGAGGCAGAACATCAGGGCAGCTGACACTCATAGCAAAGCCTACTTATACCATGTCAGAAGAAACGGAAAGAATGGTACAGTAAAAGACCACAATAAACTATAACAGACAAGACATGTCCAAACTGACCTATTTTCTCCTTTTAAAATTTCTGCCAGCTTCCAAATGAAGGCATCAACTAGGAACCTAAGCTTCAACATATAATCTTGTAGAAGCTATTTCATAGTCAAACTGTGACACACTTACAATATCAGTTAAACAAGTATCATGTGTAAGTGGATGTTTTTGCCCAGTCAACCTAAGTTCTGAAATTGGTACTTCATATACAGGATTTCTCAAACTATATGGAAGCCATTTGAATCCACAAGCAAGTGTTCTATGACTTAGCCAGTGTTTTCTTAACGTAACTTATTTTAAACTCAATATGAGAATCTTAAGAGGATAGTATAGAGCTCTATCCTCCTAACATAATAAATGTCACTGACATCCTAGAATCAGACCAATTGCATAAATATTTCACAAGTTGAGGCCTGTTAACATTACCTCATACATGCTGAAAAGGAGCAAGGGTCAGTAGACACTAAAGACACCAGCTACATATTTTCTACCCCAGTTGTACATAATTCTTTCACAGGACATGAGGCCTTGAGAAGCATTTGAACACATAGGAGTTGGAAAGCTTACTGGAGATAGATAACTTCATCAGTAGGTCTTTGGAGCTATCATCACACATGCTGAGATAGCACTTTAAATGATCTAGTGGTATTGGGGTCATCAAGACTCTTAACATTTCACCCACACTTCTGGAAGTAATTTCAATAAACTCATTTGTTAATCAAGATGGATTTCAGCCAAGTAGTTATATTGGCCTGTCATTAGTACCCTATCTGTTGTATTTAGTGATGTGTTCATGTCTTACAGGAACAGTCACTTCATGTTAATACTTGGCACCCAAACAAATAAAGAAGTATGTAGAAGAAAGAATTGTGTGGCCCCTATTAAAAGTGATAAACCTGAAATGCCTAAAGTGAATATTCACAAGGCAATTTTAATATGGTCATTTTTCTCCATTTGTCATGATATAACATGACGTCTTCTTTTGTAGTTGTAGAACCCATGCTGTGGGTGATAATATGAGCAACTGAGACTGGGTCATCTGCCCAGAGGGAAAATCAAGGTAGAAAGGCAATAGAAGAAATTCATATAAACTGTCTTCTTGTTCATGACATGATGTTAGTTCCATCTTAATGAATGCTGTCTGACAAACAATTCTGGGTAGACTCTGAACATGACTTCCATTTGAATACAAAGCAATTTTAATTATCCATAGGAGGCCATCAAAAGATCAAGACTACTAACATTCTGTATAAGAGTGTGGGGAGTTATCATTCTTGCAGTTGATGCCCCAGCAAATCAGTCTCTCACAAAAGCCTTTAATCCTTCCCCAAATATGCATAGTCTTGGGAGTTAATATAGTATACAAGAAGTAGAAAGTTGACTGGGAATAGGGATAATGGTGATGAGTATTTAGGAATTTATCAGATATTCTTTGATGTGAATTTGCAGTGATGTTGCTATATAGGAGTCTGTTACCCTCCTTAAACAATCCATCATCCATTCATCTATGGTCATTTTTTCATCAGGCTGGAATTGCATGGAACTGTTTCATTGATCTGGCATTGCAATCTTACTGGTTGCAACTATATATTTGTTTATGACTTGTGGTGGCTACTCTTGGTCTCAACTTCACTACATCTGGAATTAATTAAAACCTAAGAATCTGGGTACATTTGTGAGGGATTTTTCTTAATGAAATAATTTGAAATGAGTAGACTCATTTTTAAGCTGGATATTTTGAAGTGGGAAAATTAACCTTTAATCTGGGCCATATCTTCTGGTAGATGCCTATATAAAGGAAATGGAAGAAGAAATCTCTTTGCTTTGTGCCCACTTGTCTTAACTCTCTCTGGTAAGACCATTCCTTGATTGGCATTAGAGTCTACTTCTGTAGAATTCTTGTGCATACTGAACACCAGCTGAGACATCCAGTCTTTTGGCATGAACAACTACTGGGTTCTTATATTGACTGTTCAACTAGCTGGACCACAGCCTGTAGCCATTTAGTATGTATGAATGTATGTTAATATATATATTCATATGTACAAAATATGTGAATTATGAATATATGAATATATACCTTTTCATGCATTATGAATATATGAAAATATATATGAATATATACCTATTCATACATTAGATAGATGGCAGATAGATAGATAGATAGATAGATAGATAGATAGATAGATATTGGGAGAGAGAGACAGAGAAAGAGATGGAGAGAGAGATCATTCTATCAATTTTATTCCTTTATAGAACTTTGACTAACAAATGTCATCTTAGGAATTGTCAAACAACATGAGGTATGAGATGTGTTAATCTTCATTTTCAAGTACTAGTTAGAATATTCACAAGCTATGAAAGAGTTGGTTATATTTTAGAACTAGTCATCAATTACCATTCTATGATCAATATCCCATGAACCCATCATTGAATGATTATACATGTACTATCATTGAATATTATATATAGACTAGGGTTAGACAAAAACAGAAATGATTAAAGACATTTTAATAAAACAGATGTTGCCAGGCAATGGTGACACACACCTTTAATCTCAGCACTAAGGTATATCATTCGGTTCAAATCCAGCTTGTTCTTGCAAGTTTCAGGATAGCTAGAGTTACAGAAAGAAATCCTCTCTCTCTCTCTCTCTCTCTCTCTCTCTGTGTGTGTGTGTGTGTGTGTGTGTGTGCGTGCGTGCATGTGTTTAAAGAGGCTTTATCCAGCCACTGATGAAAACAGATGCAGAGACCTACATCCAAACATTAGGTGGAGTTTGTGGAATCCTGTGCAAGAGTGAGAGAAAAGTTTGTAGAAGCCAGTGGTGTTAATGATATCACAAGAAAGAAACCACAGATCAACTAATCGGGGTCAACAGAATGTCACAGAGACTGAACTCCCAACCAGGGAGCCTGCATAGAACTAACCTAGGCCCTCACACTTATGTTACAGTTAGATAGTTTGGTCCTCATGTGGGATTCCTAACAGTAGGAGCAAGAGCAAGAGCTGTCGCTGACTGTGTTACCAGCCTTTGGGAACCTTTCTGCTTATGTTGCCTTCCCTAGCCTCAATAGGAAAGGATGCACCTAGACTTACTGCAACTTGATATTCCAGGGCTGGTTGGTATCCATGGGAGTTCTCCCCTTTTCTGAAGATAAACAAAGAGAAACTGAGAAAGTGAGGAGTAGATGGTGGGATGGTGGAGAGGGAAGATAGGAAGGAGGGGAAATTGTGGTCTGGATGTAAAATACATACAACATACACACATACATACATACATACATACATACATACATACACACATATAAAAATTTATAAAATAAATAAGGCAGGTGCAATACAGAATGTTAGAAACAAACTTTTTGAAAGGTCTAAAAGACTTTTATTTTCACAAAAGGAGAGAATAATTTTGTATCATATTGTCAAAAACTGAAGAAAGCTGCTGCCATTGCATCAGGATGCTAATTTGGTGCTGTTGTAGAAAAGGCTTTTGTATCTTCACTGCTATTCCAGAGGCACACAGACTCCTGACTGCCAATGCCTCCCAACCACTGTACTTACTATAGAACCTTTAATGCACAAGGTGGCACTTTTCTACTCTCACTGCCTTTTTGGAATGATCATTTTATGCCTAGTACCTACTAAAAACACACTCCTGGCATATGATGCTGTCAAGAAAGCAGGAATCTCAGCCATCATTTTACAAGAGTACATGCAATGGGGAATCAAAGCAATTCAGTCTTAGCAGAATATATTATATCATTTTGGTACTACAATAAAAAAAATATATCCACAGCATCATGAAGAACAATTTTCACTGTCATAGAAAAACTAGAGAAATTAAGCCTTCTCTAATTTTTTAGCTGACATGTTTCCTATGATAGTTTGGAGACTTTTAAGTGGATTTAAGTACTCAGCCTAAAACAATTATCATCTGCATGTGTGTGCATGTAACAACAGTGAAGCTAACTGCAAAGCTGGCAATAGAATGCCTATCAGACCTCAGTAATATCTCAAGCAGTTAAAGAATATCATTTTGTTCTCAAGGCTTTTTAGCATGCTATGAAATTATTATTAGCTCCTCTTAATACTATTAACTGGCAATGCCTTATAGAAGCTGAATAAAGAAAAATCATGACAAAATATTCAACGCAAATATTTTAAAGATTTTAAACTCTAGTAAAAAATATTCTCAAGTTCAAAAACAAAACAAAAACAGAAACAATGAAATTATACATCTTTCAGACACAACAATGGCTATTGACAGTAAACATAATACAAAAATGGGGACAGTCACTCTGTTAAAAATGAAATTATAGGGTCAGTATAACATAATCATTAGCTATATTGTTATAAGCCAAAGCACAAAATGGAGGATCCTTTTATAGCTCTTCACTCTTCTCATCTATCATATCCCAGAAATGATTTGCAGAATTCTATCTCCTAAATCACAAACTCAAGGAAAAGCAAAGCAAAAATAAAAACAAGACTGTGGACGAGATCCTTAATGCTGATGATAAAAGACGGTGGGGCCTTTATTCTTTACTATTTCCCCACATTATCTCCCTCCATTTTATCATTATGAAGCATCCTGATGGACTGAAGTTAAATTTAACCACCACCATCCCCAACAAATTTCAATGAGTCCCTTCTTCAATGAATAGAGTTTTCAAGTTACAGAATAAGTTACATACAGAATACAGTAATCATGTTTTATTTTGGTAGCTTTATATTGTTAAACATATCTTTTATATCATGTTACTTTAAAATAATGTTATTTATTTTTTGAAAAATTTATAGAATGAGTATTGATCATATACATTCACTGTTAACTACTTCAAAACTTCTAGTGCATAATATCTCATTTTCCTCCCAAAATAACATGTCTAATAGATATCAACAATTTCTGAATAAAGTCTGTGCTTCCCATATACACAAAGGTGTTGGGCTATCCACTGAGGTATGGTCACATCCTAAGGTAGGATTATTCTTTCTCTTGATGAAACTATGAATTGCCAATATTTTCCCAGCTAATGGTGGGACCCCTGCCATATACATGCTGGAATTTTTGACTACTTTGATCTTGTGTAAGTCTTGCACAGGTAATTATGGATGCTTTGAGTTGATGTGTGCCAATAGCTATATCATGGCCATGATGTTCCTCGAGGCTCACATGGAGAAAGATTAATATAGATAATTACTCTATAGTTGAACACCACAATTTCTTATATTTCTCACTGAAACTTGTTATGAGTTCCTGCATTAACTACTAACCACTACAAAAAAATTGACTACTGTGGTCAAAGTTGAGTGCAACACACCTCTATGGGCATAACCACAAATATTTAGAAGACAGTTTTAGAACATGACCATGTAGCAAAATAACAACACGTGTTCCACTAGAGCCTGTGATCTCCCTTGTTGTGGTGATTTTAATGAGAATGAACCCAGAGGTTTATTTGTTTGATATTTACTCCACAGTGTATGGATCTGTTTTGAAGGATTAGGAGTTATGGCTTTGTAAGAGGCGTCACCTATGGTCTTTGAGGCCTCAAAAGACTCAAGCCATTCCAAGTATCTTTCTCTTCATCTGTCTGCTACTTGTAGATTAAGATGTAAGCACTGAACTATTTTTGCCCTCAGGCCTTTGTGCCATTGTCATGGACTCTAACTCTCTGAAACCATAACCCCAAATTAAACACTTTAGTTTATGAGTTGCTTTTATAATGGTGTCCTATGACAGCAACATGAAAGAAATTATAAGAGTAAGTTAATGGATTCTGAGCACAAAGTTTTCAGTGTTAAACATGAAATCCTTCCTATGGAACAAGCTCTGTATCCAATGAGAAAACAGTCAGTTATCCCAATAGTCATCATGCCATTATTACAAACCTTGCCAGGCAGATTATTTTACTAGTCAATCAAAGTTCATTTCTGCATCCAAAATAAGTAGTATATTCAGAAATGGTGCCATATCATCTAGTTGTGGTGAGAAAATATGTGTGCATTATATTTTTATACAATTTAGAATACATATACTGTATTACGTTTTGTATATGCACTTAAAAACTAGTATATTTCCATAAAACTTTTTTGCTCTTAATTTTAGCTAACACAGTCTCTTCCCTCTCTCCTCTCCAGTACCCTGACCCACATTTCATCAGATATTTTTAACAAAGTAAGTGATCGTTTTCAGTATAATGTGCATTGGTTGAAGTAAAGATGGTTATATAATTTATGTTAATGCATTCCATATCAATGTTTAGTGAGCCTGTGTTTATAAGTACCTACTTTTGTACAAAATATATGTGTGGCCTGATCTTCTGGCATAGGTCTATAATCTCAGATATTTGGGAGTCTGAGACAGGAGGATTGCAATTTCAAGGCCTATATAGGCTATCTAGTGCAGCTTAGTAAGGCATTCTCTCCAAAAATAAAAAAATATATATGAAATATAGTTTAGTCAAAGTGCAGAGCTCGACTATTATGGTACAAACAAAGTATATTAAACTTCTAGAGTTCTTATTTGCATGGCCTTAAACCATGCATGTTGCTAATGTTCATAATATATTGATGACTTACTGTCTACAAGGCTTTGTACAAAGTGCTTTAGGTGGAGTTTTTCCTTTAATGCCCCCAAATACTCTATAGAGCATTATTATGCCCATTCTGTGGATTAGATTGAGACACATAGAGGTTATAACATTTACTCAAGTATACAGAATTTTAAACATACTTTAAATTAATTTATTACTTGATGATTTCATATAATGCAACCATATATAGGCATACACATGCACATTTAACACGCACACACGCACACACACACACACACACACACACACACACACTGTATTTTGATAACACTAATTTATCTATCTTTCATCTTCACTAGTCTTCTGCTTCTACTTTCCTCCCACCAAGTTGTCATTTCTCTTTCATGTCTTTTTCCTTTGTTTTGTGACCCACTGGATTTTACCAGAAGCACTCATATGAGAAGCTACACACTAGAAGATAAGTCCAGTTGTGGGAGCACTCACATGAAAACTAAGCTGTATGTCTGCTACATATGCGCCAAGAAACTTGTTTTTGCCTTTGTTTGGTGCTCAGTCTCTGAGAGCTCCCTGAGGTCCACGTTAGCTGAATCTGTTAGTGTTCCTATGGAGTCCCTATTTCCTTCAGGGCCATTAACCATTCCTCCAACTTTCTCATGAGTCCTAGAGCTCCATCCAATATTTCACAATATTTCATGTGTACCTGCATGCTTCAGTCAGGGGCTGAGTGGAGTCTTTCAGAGGAGAGTTATGCTAGGCTCCTATTACCAAGCTTAAGTGAGTATCATTAATAGTGTCAGGGAATGGTGCTTTCCCATGGGATGGGTGGGTCTCAAGTTGGGACAGTTACTGGTTGCCTATTCCCTCAGTCTCTCTCCATCTTTGTCCCTGCATTTCTTTTAGAAAAAAAATTGGGGGTTGAGAATTTTGTAGGTGGGTGGATATCCTTATCCCTCTAGTGGGGATCCTGCCTAGCTACAGAAGGTGGCCTCTTCAGAGTTTTATATCCCCACTATTAGGCATCTCGCTAAGGTCACCCACTTGACTCCTGCCTGGGAGCTTCACCATCCCAGGTCTCTAGGACTTCCCAGAGATTACCCCCAAGCCCTTCCTATCCCACAGCTGCAGATTTCCATTCATTTTCCTGTCCCTCTACCCTCTTTCCTGTCTCTCCACACACTTGATTCTGCTCCCCACAACCCAGATGTCCCTCAAGCAAAGAATGGACACAGCAAATGTGGTTCATTTACAGAACAGAATACTTTTCAGCTATTAAAAACAAGGACATAATTAATTTTCCTGGCAAATTCATGGAAATAGAAAATATCATCCTGAGTAAGGTAACCCAGAGCCAAAAGGACATGCATGGTATGTACTCACTGATAAGTGAATAGTAGTCATAAAATACAGGATACCCATGATACATCCTACAAACCCCAAAACATTAAACAAGAGGGAAGGCTCAAGCAAGGATGCTTGAATCACACATTGAATTGGTAATGAATCAGTTATACACTTTTACCTTATGATATAAAAATATTTCAAATTGTATAATTAGTTCATGAGCAAACTTTGAAAATTTTTTTCCAGCAAGGTAAGAGAATTAGCCTGGTGAATATAATACCACTAATGGAAATAACAACAGAAATCACAAAACTGTTATCCACTCCTGAAATAATTATTCTGCAACTGTGACAGCAGTATTATTAAACTCTTGTCATGTTGTAAGTTTAACACTAAACTTATTTAAGATAGAAGTAAATTAAATCTCAGCCATGCCAGGTCACTTTCTCAATGCCAGTCATTACACTGGCATAGCATTTGGTTTTCTGTTTTCAAAATGTATATTCTTTCACCAGACTTCCTTCTGCTATTATAATTGGTAATTTTCTTCTGCCCAGCTGATTTATTCTCCTCAGCCCCTGACATATACATCATATCTAGTGAGACTTACTTGTTTGTTGAGACAAGGAGCAAAATGAAATATTGAGGCCCCTAACTTACAATGTGTTGGCAGGTTTATTTTCTAATAACCTCACTGTTCACTGAAAACATTATTTTGAATTGTATTCAGTATGCCCAACTCATTGAATATCTAAGTTTAACACTTCAACAGACTGCAGAATATTGGTTGTGTCCTTTCATGAGCTGAGATATAGCTTCAACACAGCAGGACAACATAGCACAGCGAGAGAGAAACATACTTTCTATGACCAGCCAAGGGATGGATCAAAGTTTTAAAAAAATGAAAGTACACCTTTTTTGAATGCAGGTTTCATGCAAGGTTTGTCATGTGGAAAAGGTGTAGGGAAACCTATCACAACCTGGGATCTGCCCATGTGTACAAACAGAAAGAGGCCACATGGTTGTTGTGGGAAAACAAAAAACAGCCTGTATTTCCTTGTGCTCAGAGAACCTCTGTGCCCACTTTCCTTGCCTGTATGACGTGTGTTAATATGGTGAGGCTGAGACCAGGAAACACAAGGATGCTACTGCTGCTGAGGAAGAACTGAGAGAGCAGAGGGGAAATTCTAGCTCCAGCCCTTTAGCTACCTGCATACCTTTGAGCAGATCTGCCACAGTTAACAATTCAGGAAGCAGACCAGCTTTACTTTCTGAAGAACAACAAAATGTCTCCCAAACCTCAAAGCTCTATTTTAACTGCAATGTGCTGCATGCCCAGGATACTGTGAAAGCAAATGCTAAAAATATCAGGTTCAGTACACCCCTAAACCCCTTTGCTTGGCCCATGTCATTTAAGCAAATCTGTGGTTGTCAACATAAATGAATCTTCTGTATAATCTTTTTTTTTTTAACATAACACTTGCTATAAGAGCACTAGAAATTCTTAGTACAAAAGAAAGGACAGAGAGGAAAGATGTATATATATTTTCCTTCCAATGATACACAGACAGAAGGAATAAGTATGTCAGCCTTAGGGCTTTCAAAAATAAAAGCAAACAATGATACATATTTTACAAGGCTTCACATGGTGATGACTCAAGCTGCTTCTCTCAGGGAACAACTGAAGACCATGACCTTCAGTGTTCTATCACCTTATACTCTGTCTCTCTGTGCTTCATGGTCTCTTCTTGTGATGCTATATTTTATGAAGCAATCTGCCTAGGCTGGGGGACATTCAGATATTTGGTCGGTCACCACGTTATCTGTGAAGATGCTAAGAGATGAGAGATGGGAGGAATATTTGAAGTAAAAAAAAACTGAACAAAAATTGTCTTTTTTCTCAATTATGAAGCATAAATCCAGTTATTTAAGGCAGAAATAATGAGGTAAGCTTAAGTAAGAATGTCTTTTTCTGTCCCTGTGTGAGGATGAATCATTTCCTATTTCTTGACTCTACTCTACTATGTAGATACACTATTGGCTTCCCTGCTTTCCAGCTCTTTAGCCCTAGACAGGAGCTTTATCCTACTCATCTAAGTCTCTCGCTTGCTGACTTTCTATTTTGGACTTGTTAGGCTCACAATAGCAAACAATTCCATTAGCTAGGACATATGAGTTGGTCTTTCAGCAGTTGCCATCTGAACACTTTTGATTCTCTTCATTGTAGGACAGGTTCACAGAAAGCAAAAGTTCATGAAAATTTGAGCATGTTCCCAGGTTGTGATGATGAAGGAATAACAGAAGTTCTCACCATTTCTCAACTTTATAGACCAATGATGGAGAGATAGACATAAGCACAGATGGCTGCAGGGCAAAAGAAGAAGGGCGAGTCACGGGGACCCTACTCCCTAGCTTCATCCCTCAGTCTTTTTAGTATCATCCAGCTGTAGTTTTACTTCCTGAATCACTGGTCATGTTTCCTCAGCCCTGTCCCCCTCTCCTAATATTGGCATGGATCCCCAGTCAAGATGTCTCACCTAATGATATTTCTGGGCCAGTGCACTGATGTAATGACAGCTATGAAGAATGTTCAATCCCATAAAGGTCAGGGAGCAGTGTAATCCACAGTCTAGCAGCCACTTTGCACAGAGTCCATCGCTGAACAGATTTTCACCTTTCCAGCTTTACTGCAGGCAAGTTGTGGGTCCTGTACCCTGCCCAGGGCTGAGAGTAATGGTGGAGGAGTGGAGGTGAGTATAGGATATAGGGGAAACATTATATCCCATTTCCTTCTTTTCTTTATCTATATCTGAAAACATTAACCTGAATGTTGAGGGGGGTGCTTTTATTACACAGCAAACAGCTGATTAAAATAGATAATGTTGTAAGAAATATGGATTGTGTATATATCAGCCTAGGTCTCCCTTCCTGTTATGGGCCTGAATGGCAGAATGAAAAGGATTCTTCATCTCTTTCAAGAGGTAAATCTTCCTTTTGGCCTCTCCATTAATGACTGTGAAGCACATGCTTTTAGACACTTTAATGAGCACTGAAGGCATAAAGGTAATGAGTATAAAACTGTCATGTTGAGTCATCTATCATTTGCTGTGAAAAATAAGGTACAAACAGGCCTGTGATATACATAGCCTTTCTGTACATAGTTGCTTAGGAACTCTTGGAGGAAATGGTTTAAAGAAGTTTAGCATTAGAAATAAACTTACTTAAATCTGCACTTCTGAGCTTTATTTATGGCAAGGGAAAGTAACTGTTCTAAACTGATCCCTCACTTGAGAATGGGACAGTGTGACAATTTGTATCTACCTAATACACTTGGAAGAACAGCTGGGGAGGGGCTATCAGTAATACCAATAGAGGTGATGGTGGTATCTCTGTCCTTCCTGTGTGCAGTACCATGTCCTGACCCTTTCTCTGTGTCCCTTCTGCTTTATCATCACAGCTAGGACATTTCAGTCTGTCCGCGCCTCTGACAGAAATTTAAAAAGCCACTGAAATTGCTCTATGGGTCTCAGTTTTCATGCTCAAAGTAAGCTTATTAGCACTGCCAGTCTCATCCATTGTGACAAGTGGCCACTGAGGTGAGGCAGTAATTGTGATAGCACTGTGCATACTAGGAAACCATCTGAATATCTTCCACAATTTATGAGACTCTTGAAAATGGATTCTGGGATTGTAAGTGAAGCTGGTCCCACTACCTCAGGTCTATGTTCAAGATATACTTTATTTGTTATTTTTCTGCTGCTATAATAAAATAATTATGACCAAGACCATTTATGAAGCAGTTTACTTTGGTATGGACTCTAGGATCTAGGAAGATAAGAGTTCATCATGGCGGGAAAGAGTATGGTGGCAGGGGTAGGAGGCTATAAGATCACATTTTCAACTTCTAACATGAAGCAGAGATAGTGAACTGGGGCTAAGGTGAAGCTATAAATTCTTAAGCATCTAGCCCTCCAGTGAAGTGCCTCTTCCACCAGTACTCCCCGGCCCCACTACCTGGATTCAAGGTTTCAAATACCAGAGCCAATGGGGCATGTTTCTGATTCAAACCACTACAAGGGATTTCAAAACATATACTCCTATCCATATTGTAAAATCAATGGATTATCAGGACATTTCATCTCAAACCACAAGCAAAGTAGGGCTGCTCTTTATACACACTCTTCCCATCGACAGCCTTGCATGCTTCTTTGCATTTGGGGGCTGTGTTTGGCAAATTAATTAATTAGCTCAGCATTTGTTTATCTGTTGAATATGGTCATGGTGTAGGTAAGTAGTGCAAGAAAGAGGAGAGCAAGATCAGATAAAAAATGGTGGTTAAAGAGAAAGCTCTTGGGTGTTACTAACCAGTAACCAGAACCAATAACAGTTGTGTTTGACTCCTGGACCTTAGTACTAAAAGATGAAGGGTGTGTTTCAATCCTTAAAATGTTTATAATTTTTATAAATAAATAGGAGTTGGCCTCCAATTTTTCCAGCTGAAAACCCTAAATAACCACCTTATCAATGTGTTTATATCAGTTCAATGATTGAAAGGATTGTAACAAAAATTGGAAACTGTGTGTGTGTGTGTGTGTGTGTGTGTGTGTGTGTGTGTGTGTATGTATGTGTGTGTGTTATTTATTTCCAAAACTAACAAAACTTCCTAAGAATCTCAGCAAGCTTGGAGAAACATCAGGATGGCAGACACCAAGCCAGGTAAGGAAAGAGCCCCTGAAGCTGCCTTCTGGAAGACAAAGAACTGCTAGAGAGTCAAATTAATCCAGAAGGCTTGAGGAATCTATAGAACTGAAAATTTTTTTCACTGTCTTTTGTCCAGAGGCTTTAATTTCAGATCCAACAAAGTCTACAAGCCAGAAACAATTTAATAAAAAATATGGCTTGATCCCCAATGAAAAATCAGTTCTTCTTATTATGGTTGTTATCATAACTCAAAAATGTCATCACTGCTATACTGAGAAATTATTGATTTCACCATTAACTCATGTTTTTAATATGTTAATAAAGATGTAACTACCACTGCATCACAATTTTATTATTTTTAGTTTTTTTATTAAAGTTACTTTTATTTATATAATTACATTGTAGCTGTCTTCATACACACACCAAAAGAAGGCATCAGATCCCATTGCAGATGGTTGTGACCCACCATGTGGTTGTTGGGAATTGAACTCAGGACCTCTGGAAGAGCAGTCACTGCTCTTAACCACTGAGCTATCTCTCCAGCCCCTTATTTTTAGTTTTTCATGGATGGAATTCAATTTGGTCTACATTAATTTGTATTATATCCAATGAAATAGAAATATTGTTTTGGAAAAGTTCTGAAAATCAAACTACCGTTACAAAGTTATCGATGGTGTCATGGTTTAGATTTACTATAACTTTTCTTGTGATAAAACTGAACTAAAAGGAAATTAAGTTCATTGTTGTGTGAACTCCATGGTTATCTTCTAGAGAGGGCTATCATGAGAGGAGTGGACTTATGACTCTTTACACACGAAACTTCTGCTATCAAACAAAGTACACTTTACCCAACGTCCTCATCAGAGGCTAAACCAATGAGCCAGCTGTTGTAGCAAATACTGAATCTCAAATTGATGTTTCTACTCTACCTTTGATCATTCAGTTCCCAGATAAAAAATGTAAAACTCATATTTTCATAAGCCTTCATCAGCACTAGAGCTAGGCAAGTATCTACTGTCTCTGCTATTAGAATTTATTTCCTCATTAATAACACCAAATTATAACTTGCTATGTTCCCTGTAGGCTGCTCTTAACTCCAATTGACCAGCCCTCATAGCCATGCATTCATAATTCACTTACCCCATGGTGGCTTCCTTCCCTCTTCTTCTTCTCCCTCATAGTCTCCTCAGACCCCAAGCCTATGAATTCAAGAACTTGCCTATCTGTCTTCTGCCCAGCTATTAGCTATAGGCATCTTTATTCAGCAATCAGGTATAACTTGGGGGCAAGATTACATAGTAACCCTTAGGTATGTCATTTGGGTACTTGCAGTCCAGGTGGGCATCCAGGCCTTTGAGGTCAGTGTTTAGCATTACAATACACACAAAATACCATAACTAGATAGCCACCTAATATTGATCTTTGACCTTCCAAATTTGTCAGGTATGTCTTCATAAACAGCCAGTATTGGGTACTTTATTATGCTAGTAAAAACCTAATAGAAATGGCCCAAAAGAAAAAGAGTTTCTAACTCAGGGACCACAGAAAAGATGATCACAGTGGCTTTCAGAAGTTTAGATAAATAATTTGCCAGGCAGTGGTGGCGCGTGCCTTTAATTCCAGTAATTGGGAGGCAGAGGAAGGTGGATTTCTGAGTTTGGGGCCAGCCTGGTCTACAGAGTGAGTTCCAGGACAGCTAGGACTACACAAAGAAGCCCTGTCTCGAAGAAGAAAAAAAAGATAAATAATTCATCTCTATTTGGGAGAAATATACAATTGTATTTGATTTTGTGACATGGGTACATAGAGTTTCAAATAATTTAAAATCCAAATTTCCTGGCTTTTTGATAATGTGCTGGTTAGTTTTAACTGTCAACTTGATATTCCCTGTGAAAGAAAAGTTAATGAGGAATTATCAAGATCAATTGGCTTGTTGCAACATCTTTGGGAGATTATCTTGTTTGCTAATTGATGTACAAAGACACCGCTGTGGGTAGCAGCTTTCCATTGGCAGGAGGATTCTGAAGCATACAAAGTCAAGAGAAAGTTAGATGAAAGATGACAAGCAAGCACGCAAAGATGCATTCATTTTCTTTTTGGTCTAACTGTTGACCTGTGAATAGCTGTCTGTGTGCCTAGCTGTTGAGTTTCTGTTTTGTTTCACCCGAAATAGTGGACCATAAGTTGGAATGATAAACCAAATAAGTCTGAGCTTTCACTGTGTTGTTTTTTGGTCAGGATATGTTATTAGCAATAGAAAAGAAACCAAGAGAACACCTAGTACTGAAGAAGTGGGGTCATTGCTACAACAAATTTGATGATGAAAGATCATAAGTGTCATGAATAGCAGTTAAGGTCTGGACCATGGATTGGTAATGCTGGAGTTGGAGACTGTGAGAGGCCCTTGGGGAATTGCATTGGAGACTCCAGGATAATGGAGATTCCAAGACAATTGAATGTCCATAAAAGAGAGCTGTGGATGTAGAAAGGAGATTGACTATGAAGGAACCTGTGTGCACTAAGAGGTAGAGCTGAAAAAGGGGAGTTACAAAAGCCTTTTCAGGCCTACACTATTACATTATGATTGAGTGCCAAATATTGGACAATAAATGGTGTGATTTGGACTTTTATTGCTGGGTAATTTGTGTGATTGTTTTTTATGTCTTCATTTTCTTTTTGGAATAGTAAAGCACATAACTTTTTTTTTAATAGGTGTTCACAGTTAAGTAACTTTGGGCTTCTAAAGCGACTTTGGGCTTGTAAAGAGATCTTGCAATTTTTAAGCATTAGAATTTTTAAAATTTGAACTGTGTTTATGTGTCCAACTGACAAGGGAGTGTTCATGTAGGTTAGTTTTAACTGTTAACTTGACAAAATTTAGAAACACATGAGAAGAGATTTTTAATATCCAATTATGCAGATCAATTTCACATATGCACATCCTTGACATAGTTTCTTGATTTTTTTTAATTGATGTAAAAAGACCCAAATCATTGTAGGTGGCCCCATTCCCAAGACAGTTTCTGAAACTATGTAAGACAGAAGAAAGCTAGACGAGATTGTGGTGGGGTATATTCTCTCACTGATTCTGACTATGATATGACATGACAAGCTGCTTGAAGTCCTGCCTTGACTTCCTAAGGTGAATAGTTACTTGGAATTATGAGTCAAATGAACCCTTCCCTCCCCTCTGTAAATTATTTCTGGATATTTAATTAAACAAACAGACATGAAACTAGAAAAGATAGACTAGTACAAGAAGCCATCCATGCTTGATCTGAGTTACTTTAACCTTTCAACTATGTCATAACAATGTGAATTTGATTCACACATGCCGTCAAGAGGGTCAAGGTACTCTCATTTTCCACTTAGTAACAAACAGAATATTAGCCTTTTGCTGCTGTCCTTCATCATTATAGAAAACTCTTTAAAATCTCTGGCAACTTCTTCTGAGGACTAGTTGGCTAGAACTTTGTAATATGCCTATTCACTGTCAACAAACAGCAAAATTATGTGAGTGGCAGAGCACTGCTCTCTCAGGTGTATGTCAGTTCTCACAACTGAGTATTTTGTGTAAGGAGGGTAGGGAGAGAGAGAGAGAGAGAGAGAGAGAGAGAGAGAGAGAGAGAGAGAG
>NW_021620516.1:676760-677168 GCF_004785775.1 Grammomys surdaster
TCTCTCTCTCTCTCTCTCTCTCTCTCTCTCTCTCTCTCTCTCTCTCTCCAAAAGCCAGACCTTTTCCTACTCACTTCTTCATTTTCTTTGAAACCCAAAGTCTTTCTAGGATACTTCACTTCAAACTGTAAAGCTCCTTAGAAGGCCAATATCATTGCATTCCCTGGAGGTATTCATGTGATAATAAAGTGCCCTTAGTATACACTGTGATAACTCAGAATGCTGGCTTGACAGAGCCCACCTCTGACCATCCAAAGTCTTAAATGAATCTTTCTGCATTTCCTAAATTAATAAGGGAACAGACATATTATACATTGTGTCTTTTAATGAGCTTTTCTCATTTAAATGCACCCACACACATGAGAGAGAGAGAGAGAGAGAGAGAGAGAGAGAGAGAGAGAGAGAGAG
>NW_021620516.1:677178-711036 GCF_004785775.1 Grammomys surdaster
AGAGAGAGAGAGAGAGAGAGAGAGAGAGAGAGAGAGAGAGAGAGAGAAAGGGTGCCTCTGTTCATAATTGTATGTGACATAGATGATTAATGGCCCAGGTAAATGACATAGACTCTTGCATACATGATCACATTGACACACCCTACATTATTACACTTGCTTGAAGGCATACCTTGCTATTGGCACATAAAAAACTGACTACTCATAAAGTGAGTAGAAGAAGATGAAATGATTATTGCAAAAAGAAAAAAAAAGGGAGGTAAAATATTCATCTATTAGAGAACAAGAAAAGTAGTCACCAGAAAAACAGTATTGTTTTCTTGCAAGGTGTGTACAGAGAGTGAGGAATAAATTGCCCAGTGGTATCAGATTAATGATAGTGGCATATGCTGGGAACAGGTGGTGGCTTGAAGCATCCATGAAGATGCTTCTGGAATTGGGTAAGATACACACATTTTCATCTGATTCTGCTACTGATCAACTTATTTCAACTTTCATTCACTTGTATCTTGAACCTCAACAAATGACCATGCTCTTGACAGATGCCTAAACCATCACATGGTGGACTAAGACTCTCCTTCCTCCCTGGTTAGCTCCCAAGGGATGAAATTCTGAAGATTACATTTATGGCATGTGTTCTGAGCTTATGCTTCTGTTATATTAATGACAAAATAGCCTCACTGTTTACAGCAGTATTGTAAGGATGTGATTTTCTCGTAATGTGTGCTCAAGTGAGAAATGGTGCATGTTTATATGACAGTAAGTGTGTATCCCTTAAGTGTTCTCCTAACACTTCCCCCAGTGTACATGATAAGACGTTGTCTTGCCTTTAAAATAAAATTCTGAGTGAGAACTAAGGAAAATAATGTCTTACCATGTATCTGATAATGTGTGTGAAAGATGTATCATAAAAACACATCCTTTATATACACTGAATGGACCAAGGCCCCAGCACATATGTAGCAGAGGGCTGCCTTGTCCTGCCTCAGTGGAAGAAGATGTGCCTAAGTCTGCAGAGATTTGATGCTACAGGGTGGGGTGATACCTAGGGAGGTCCCACACTCTCGGAGACAAAGAGGAGGGGAAAGGAGAGACTCTGTGGAGGGAAGCATTTGAGATGTAAATAAATAATTTAATTAATTTAAAAACAAAAAAATCCACATGCAAAGACAGAAGTAAAATTGATTATAATTGTAGGGGTTGGGGAAGGGGAGAGGGGAGAGGAAGAAAGAGAAGAAGAAGCAGAAATGGGGATAAAATATAATTACTAAAAACAAAGGGCATCTTTATAAGTGAGTCAGAAATATGACAGAATCCACCAGACACAATGTAAGATTAAAAGGTGCATAAATTGGTAAGACTTAAGAAATAATATGATGCAATTTTGTGGAACCTTTAATTATAGATAATCTGTGTTCTCAGGAAAATGGATATAGTGTAGAAGGAAAGAACGAAGCACAGAAGTGGCCTGAGGTTACTCTGAGGAGGATGGAGAAAGGAAAGCAGCTAGACTTCATTTAGTTCTCCAGTAGTGTTTCACTAGAGATCTGTATAAATACGGACCTCGTCTGAACATGTCTGCAGTCCATAAGGTGAGCAAAAAATTGAACGGAATTACACATGTCTCTGGATAGACACACCAAGACAAACGTAGGAGATATGGATATGCTTTTAGGATTCATCTTCAGTTATCTGGAAAGCAGGATATTTGCTTCAGAGGGAGAGAACTGACAACTTGGAAGAGGTTCCAGAGTAAGAATCGGGTGTGAGTGGATGAAGTAGGTATGTTTTCACATTCCTATACCCAAGGGCAGGCAGAATGTGGCACTTCTATTTTCAACTTTCCTACATTGCGATGCAAAGTATGTTTAACATAAAAGTATGGTTTTTATTTATTTTTTATTTTAGAATTTATGCCTATTGGACTAGGGGTATGGCACAGTGCCTGCTGCCAAAGCGCAAGGATCTGGTTTCTGGTCCCCAGAAGACAGTTGAGATGGCATGTCTATAACCTCAGGTTGGGCAGACAATAGAGATAAGCAGGTCCCTGAATCTCACTGGGCAAGCAGAGTAGCTAAAATGCTGAACTTCTAGAATGTCTGAAAAGATAAAGGTGGAGAAAATTGAGAAAAGATACCTTACAAACCTTGAGCAACCACTCATATTTGTGCATACCACACATACATACATGTTCACATACACACACATACAGAGAGAGAGAGAGGGAGAGAGAGAGAGAGAGAGAGAGAGAGAGAGAGAGAGAGAGAGCTTATATTGAGATACTTTATAAATAACAAGTTTAAACACGAGAATATATTCAAAATTAATGCACTGTCGTTACTACTTTAATATATAAGCTCTGGTAATTTTGGTATAATTGCATACACATATCCATATTCACATAGGTTTGGGATTATGTGAACATAATATTTTTACCTACTAAATATCAATATTTTAGCATCATTTCTAGTTAATGTAAATGCTTCACAAATATCTAGGAGACTAATTCTCAGCCTCCCTAATGTGACTCTTTAATACGTTTACTTATTTTGTAGTGACCCCCTACCATAAAATTATTTTCATTGCTACTTCATAATTGCAATTTTGCTACTGGTATGGATCATAATATCTGTGCTTTCTGATGGTCTTAGGTAACCCTAGTGAAAGGGGTGTTCTACCATCAACAGAATCTAGACTCACAGGTTGAGAGCAAATGATGCATAAGAATCTAGAAGGTCTGACTATCATTTCATTGATAACACAAATCTACAGAACTTTCTTACACTGATAGCTTTAGGATATCCAATTTTTTTCTTCTCATAACATAATCATTATTCTCTATACTAAATGATTTGTCTTTCTGTCAAAATTCCTCCTTGGGAGAGATTATTGGTAGAAATTAATGAGAAGACTGCCTATAAAATATTTAAAATTCTTCATACGTTAAAGGTGATTCTAAGAGAAATTTCACTAAAATATCCATTGCCAGCAGTCTCAATGTCTGTGTGTGTGTTTGTATGTTTGTGTGTGTATGTATGTGTGTGTGTGTTGTTGTTTGTCTATATGTATTGTCAACATACATGAGCTAGAGTCATCTTGGAAGTAGAGTTTCAACCAAGAAAATCATTCTATTGGAGTGTCTGTAGGCAAGTCTATAGGGTCTTTACTTGATTAAATATTGATATTAGAGATTCCAGTCCACCATGGGCAATGGGCAATGCTACCCCTGGAGAGATATTCAGAGCAAGCCAAGCAGAGCAAGTCAGTATGCACTGTCCTCCATAGTCTCTTCTTCAGTTCTTAGACATGAAAGCCAAATAACCCTTTCCTTCAAAGGCTGCTTTTGGAGATTCTGATTTGTTACAGTAATAGAAATCAAACTAGAACATCAGCAAAGAATGCAAGTGGTATTACTATGTGAGACCAAAGGATGCTATGCATTATTGTTGATAGACATCAAATGTCCCATTGCTGAACTCCAGGCCCCAGAGATGAAGTCAAACATCCTGATCCAGAAGATTGGAAACCTACGTCTTAAAGTCATCTGATTTGACTAACCCAAGAACTTCCAACAACACATGGAGAATAATTTATAGATAGAGACTCTTGCATAGAATTTTATACAGATAAATGAAGTTACTACAAGCCCAGATATGCCTTGTTTTTTGCTTTAAATAAAATATGAGGACCTTATGTGTCTGACAGCTCTATCTTGAATATGAACAATTTAAATTTAGGATAGTGAACCCAAACCAGGAATCCCTACATTAAATACTAATTGAAACAAACAAACGAAGGGCACTTGCTTCTTTCATGTCTACCTACCAGCTAGGCAAATAAGACCACAAAACCAGGTGGTTAGACTAAACTCTGGTGGGATAAAATAACTCTACAGGAAAAGAAAAATGATTTTTGAAACATTGTCCACTACAACACATTCTGCACCTAGGAAGCCTTTCTCTCTATTTATTCCAGTTTCCTTTCTAGGACCTATATAGTGATCTATGTCATGTTTCCTGTAGTGGAGCAGAATGCTCAGCTTTCTTTCCTTAGGTTCAGCTCACTGTTTCAGGGCATATAGAGGGCCCAGGTCAGCCACTTAAAGCCTTGTGCTGTGATCCAAAAACCTTTGATTCCAATACAGCACTCTTCTACAGGATACCAAAGCACTGGTACTAGGGAGCTGTCTGTGGTCCTGGACATAGTACATTGGACTGAAAAGTTGTGAGAAGAAACACAGATTTAGGAGATGAGGAAATTGTTTTAGTGGCATTTATATTCTTGTTTCTGGATTTTTCCTAGGTTCATCTGTTTTCTTGTCCCTTCAACAGATTATTCCACAATGATTTCCCCTTTACTTTGAGTTGAATTCTTAATTTGCATCCATTCATCATTCACAGTGCGTGTGTCACTTCATGATCCAACTTTTTCTAACTGTGATCTTTGTGGCATATGGATGTGACAGGAGGAGAGATGTTGGAGTTACTCAGCCATATCAAAGTACCAAGATTTTGAGGCATATAGATGTGGATTAAATCCCCATTGTCATACCTTTTACATATGCAAACTTGAGTGAGTCTTGTATAATCAGGATACTTTGTCTCACAAGACTGTAACATGGTCTTGGTGAGACCTTTTACTAGAATGCCTAATACCTACCTTGAAGCCTGGTGTATACAAGGCACTCCATACTCCCCACTCTGGGTGTTAGTTCTGTCATCTTCTTTCAAAATGACACCCAATGTCAACTCATAACTGACTGCAATTCTAATTCCAGGGGATCTAATATTCTTTCCTGACCCTTGACAAACATCATCCATTCATGGGGCACATTACATTTATAGAGAAACATATTTATACTCATGAAATAAAAATACATAAATTTCTTTTAAAATGGGGAGGGGAAGAATTTTTAACCATGACTAAAGGAGGATCCTGGGGCACAGAAGGAGCTCATGGTGTACAGCAACCTTAAGAAAAACAGATCTCAAGTAAATTGGTACTTCAGGACAACGGCAAAATCTAGAGTAAAAAAGGGATCCTCAAAAGCTGTGTTATAAACGATATATTCAGTATTGTGTAAACCACTCTGCTTTCATGCAATTGTGAATTCTGTTTGTAATGAAATTAGATTAAAGTTTTGGGGGGCTAGAAAAAGCAAAAATAGAGTAAATCATAGAGTATTCAGTTTTTGCCTTCAGAAATGCATGCCAGCAACCACTCTACATCATAATATGAACAAGAAAATCAGGAGAGTGTTGTGACTAAAATTGAGAACTGTGAAGTCCTTCTGCTCATGCTGAAATTCTGACTCTGTCATCAGTTATTTATCAGGTGTGTGTGTGTGTGTGTGTGTGTGTGTGTGTGTGTGTGTGTGTAGTTGACTATTCTGTGACTCCATGTCCTCAAATATAATGGTTTCCTGGTCATATGAACTTCATGGATATAAAACCTAAAAGGGATAATTATCCCACATCAAAGCTACTCAGGAATTTTAGTACTGAATACATTGTGGTTCAAGGTGGAAATGAAGACTCTCTAGATACTAGTGTAGAGTCCCTCTGGAGTACTGGAAGACATCTATAATTCTTTGACTACTTCCTTGCTTCTGTTAGTCTGAGCATGAGTGAGGATGTCATATCTAGGTCATTACAGTAAATCAGGATGAAGCAAGTTGAGGACAATGACACAATTGCTTTCATTTCTTCCATCTGCTTTCCAGAAAAGACTATTTAGTTAAAGCACTTAATCTTGATAGTCTAATGGGGGAAAGGAGACCACAATTTAGTACTATTGTCTCGGTATTCTAGAAGATTCCCTTGGATGTTTACCTACACATGAGGTGGATAAGCAAGTAACCTGCCTATTAGCTTCCAGAAAACTTTCTTAGCTTATTTGTTATTCCTGTTGACAAGCAATATAAGCTTCTGTTGACAGTAACAGTATGCTACTACCTAGAAGTCATGATTAATAGGCAAATTTAAGAACTCAACAAGGAGTTTTTGAACCAAACACAAATGATTCAGCACTAAATAATTGAGCCTTCTTTGTTAACAATTTCATTGCTCACTGCTAACCATACGTATTGGCATCAGAACCTATTTAATGGTGTACACACGACTCAATACTTCCTCAAGGCCATAAATGAACATTATATGCATTGAAGTCTTTCCTATGAACCCTGATGGTTGCCTTTGAGAACTTAAGGATCCACAGGCTGATTGTAATCTGAATTGGCTGGATCCCTAATTATCAAACCAATGGCAACTGGAGTCCATTAAGAAGCTTTTCTTTATTTTATTTTAAGGCTATATCTACATTCTAGAAGAAAATATACAACAAGCCATATTTTCATATTAAGTCTATCTACAACTTCTGTTCATTTGCAAACCAAAAAAGTTTTTTTTTAATATGTAACATCCCTTTTTCTAGAAAGCATGACATGTGGGTATCTCAACAAAACTTGTTTATCTTGAAAATATGTTAATCACTTTTGCTTGATATCCAGGGTTTTATCAAGAGTACAGCCTTGTCTGATTTTACTTCTTAATACAACATTTATGAAGGCAAGAGATACCCTTATCTGTCAAATTAGACACTTTAATTCAGTAAACACTTTATCTTCTGGAACATGAGTTTAATTGGAAGATCTGGGCTTGGGCAGTTCTCACAAAATTACTTCAGATTGTGATCTCTAAGGTTTGGCTTTTATGTCAATCTCTGCAAATGAAAAAAAAATCAATTCTAACTTCACCCAAAAATGTTTTGACTTTTCACAAGCAGTGTGACAATGGTTCTACTCAAATTGATGCAGATTTGAAAAGCCCTTGACATTTCCCTTAACCAGATATTATTCTTTAAAAATTCTAAGTAGCAGGTGTCAACTTTTATGCAACCAACCTTCAAATAAGTTTTTTTTTCTCCCTAAATTTCCAGTGAAATCTAAACTCACTTTGCAGTCTGGAGAAACAGTTCAGTGCTGCAGCACCACATAAAAACCCACTGAGCCTTTGCCTTAAGTTGAATGTTTGGCAGATGTTTCTGTGGCGACTTGAGGAGCATCCTAAAACAGACTGCCAAGGACACCCTGGAACAAGGACAATGGTAAATCAAATCCTTTCTGGCTTTCCCTTTCCTGCCCAACTCCATCTAGTCACAGTGAAATAATGACAGGTGAAACTCCTTGTCAAGTACCCTGGGAACTACAAGGACTCGCATTTACTGCAGAGCCTGTAAAAGTCCAATCTCCTGTTTAATAAGGTGGGAGGAGGCGAGGGATGATGTCCGACCGAACTAGGAGCTTCTAGGAGTCATTACTGCCAAGTTTCACTCTATGGGTTTATAGATGTGATTTGATGCCTGGTGCCTTTAACTTCTGCATGTCCTTTGTTATTGCTCTTTTGTTTTGGATTAGTTTGTTCTACTTTTATACTGTGGTTTGAAGGTTTGTGTTCTCTAAAAACTCATGCAGAATTTTTATTGTTATACTGACAACACTGAGAGGTGAGGTCTTTAAGAAATGATTAGGTCTTGAGGGAGTGACTCATGGGTGCAATTGGTATCTTATAAAAAGATGAGGTTTGCCTTCTCTTTCCATCTCCCACCCTTTCTCCTTCTACCAGGCAACAATGCAGCAGGGAAATCCATCTGTGGATGCTTTTGCTTTGACATTGGACTTGAAAGCCCTAAGTCTGTAGAAAAGAAATTCCTCCATATTATAATGTATCCAGTCCCAGTGACAAAACCAAGGAATTCTACTTTAGAGATTTTGTTTCTTATCTTGGTTGTTTTTCTCTTAATATTTTATTTTACTTTACATTTTTAATTTTTATTTTTAATTACATGTGGATATTCATGGCTCTCTCTGTGGTGTGTGTGTGTGTGTGTGTGTGTGTGTGTGTGTGTCCATAGAGGCCAGTAGTGTTGAGTCCCTTGTTTTTTGTGTTATAGGGGAAGGTGCTGGACACTGTCAATCCTCTCCTTGATTTTTTTATATCATAGGTTAATTTACTTTCTGCTTTGTTTTGCAGTAGAAAACCAAAAGTATGGTTTGCATTCCTTAGCAGCTTTTACCCTGGCCTGTGTTACCTCAAATACTTTGAAAGTTGCAGCTATGACATTCCTCAGGTGAGGTGTCCTCAGGGGATACACACTGTCATTAGGGCAGATTGGCCAACTTCCATGGGATGAAAAATCTGTATTCTCTGATACCACCCATCAATCTAGCTGCTTTGCCTAGATATTATAAACACTTACAAAAGCAAACAAACAACAGAAAAACCCGTCTAATAAACAACAAAAACTTTAAAGTACTTTTCTTTCCCTTCCTATAGTACTGACACTTTACATGTTTATTTTCAATTGTTTGACATGTGACTATCATAGAAATAAAAGTATTTCATGTATGTTTATACTGTGTTTTGATCATATTCACCTCCTCCTTTACTCCCTTTAATCTTTCCTCTTCTTTCCCACTAATTGTTTACATTTATGTAATAATTTGATATATGTATACAAACTCTAGTGATCAAACTGAAGTAGCTAACATTTCCGTTCATCTTACATGAAAAAAATTAACACATGCTTATGAGATACAGTGTTGTAATTCAATATGTGAATATAATTTGTGACATCACGACGGAGATAAAAAATTACTGTGATTTTTATCCTCACATACTGTCACTGTCATCAGCCACAGTCAAAAAACATTAAAAAGGAATGTTCTTGCCTGAGCTACTGGTGGATACATTCAATTCCAGCACTCAGGAGACAGAAACAGGTGAATCTCTATGATTCCTAGACACTATGCTCTGCACAGTATCTTCCCAGGCCACCAGAGCTACAGAGTGAAGCCCCATCTCAATGAACAAACAAAACAGGGATGCTCCAAGTGAGAATGAAAGATTAGGAATGGGCTTATCACTCAGAGTTTTAATTTGTGATTTATCCTTTATTCACGTCTAGTTTTCCATGGCAGAAAAAATTACAACCATGTGACTGGTTGTAATTTCTGAAAACAACTTAGGTATTGGTTCATTGAATGAGTAAGTAAAGAATATTCATGCCTGTGAAATACTCTTTCCTGTACATGGTATGATATTATATTTTATGCCCTGTGAAATAAATATTTGTGTCTAAGAATCAGGTAACACCTTAACTGATGCACACTCACTTTGTGAATTTCTTAATTGTGTGATCTATTCTGGGTTGTTTGTGTCCATATGTGTCTCTTTTTCTTACTAAGGCAAGATTTTCTAATGGTCAGTGACAGATGTCCTGAAACCTACAAGAAGTCTGGCACCTCACAGATGCTCAGATAGTGCCAGTGCTATTTCTCTGCCTTCCAATTAGTGCAGATTTCCCATTCATCCAGTAAAACAGTTGCCAGCAATTCCAAAACACAATAAAGAGTAATCTAATCAACTTTTACACCCAAGCTATTATTAACTAATTCATGAAAATGTGCTTATTAACAAGCCAAGCTATCAAACTGGAAGTGTGCTATGGCTAAAACCCATGTGAGTGAGAAGAGTTTCCAGCTGGATATCCAAGTAAATACATAATTGGAATATCTCAGATTCTTTGAGAGTATGCCTGATAACAATAAGCATGAAGACTGGATTCAATTCAGATTTGAAACGCAAGCACCAGTAGGAATTGCCATTGAAGGGAACCCATATCCCTCTAAGATGCTTGGACTGTAAAACTATTCCATGAAGAAGTATGAATGGAAAACATCCCAGGATTGATGAAGAGAGTATTTTCTGATATGGTTGTGACAGAAACAAAAGCAAAACCCTGGTCTTGGAAAGATTCTGAGAATCTGAATGATCATAGCCATGTCTCCTGACTTGTTTGAGACCAAATTTAATTATGATATATATATATATATAACACTTGGCTTTATTTGGGAACTGTATTAGAGATGTGTGTGTGTGTGTGTGTGTGTGTGTGTGTGTGTGTGCTCCAATATAGCATATGACAAAAGCTAATATTGTCCAAGCTTCTCATCAGCTAGGTGGGGTCCAGAAACACTGACTTATCTACTTGTCAATCTCTAATATACTTAAAAAGGACTTCCCCACAAAAATACAAGTAAGGAACACAAGGGGAACTGAGAATGGTTTACAACTATTTCCCTAAAGTACATCAATATCACTTGTATATCTGACATTCTAAAGTTTTGTGATTTTATAAGTCTATGTCATTTCCATAATAGTAATTAGCTATTACAAGGGATGAACTTATATGTACATATACTCAAATGAAAGCATGCAAGCAAGTTTATAAAGCCATTCAAAATCACAATGCTGCTTCCAGTTTTCAATTTTATGTCTTATCCTACTGAAGAAGGTGATATTTAAAGGTATTGAAGTGACTTCTGGTAGGTATCACGTGGATGAAAATCTTGACAGTTGCATACTATTGAATACCTGAAACATAGTGTGACTTCAGTAGGTACTAGACATACAAGAAAAGAAAACCAAAGTCTCTGACATTGAGATATTTATGGTGTAACTAGAGGTGGGATACACAAAATCTAATTTCAATATAATATTCTAAAAGCTATAGTTCACCCTAAGATTTTTCCAAATCAAAAAGACTGGGTACTTGACAAAGATTAGGTATACAGAATTTCTTTGTGAGGAAGATGTTTCTTGGTTTGGTTCTGAGACTATGCAAAAAGGAATAGGATCATTTTGAGTGCAGAGCTCAAACAAGTGTCTGGACAGGTTGACATGAGGAGAGGCCTGCTGGGAGAGTGCAGCTTAATGCTTCATGGATGAGGATGTGCTGCTGGGATTCTGCATGGTGAAGTCAATGGTACAGATTTCAACTGGAAAGTATTAAACTGGAGATCAGGTATTGACTTGAGAACACTTACCTTGCCTTTATTATAGTAGGAGGTGGGAAAGCCTAGGTGTAGAGGGAGAAGATGGGGAAGTGATAGCAACTAAGGGACAATGGAGCAGTTTTGAGCACCAAGTCCTCGTCAGGGAAGTGCCAGCCACATGTCCTTCTACCAATGTTATCTAGCTCTACCTCCTCTGTAGCCGGAGCTGTCACTCAGTATCTTATTGCTCTATGTCAAAAACACATCAGAGAAGTCTTTGAACATAGAGATGGGATCTGAAAAGATCTGGGATGAGAGTCATTTGACTCCAAGAGAAATTACAGAGGGAGTCTTGTGAAGGCTTCAGTGCATTCACATTTCAAATGTCAACACTAAACAACACAAATTAAAATGAAACAATCCATAGAATGTTTGCCACCAAGAAGCACACTAACAACATACTATTGTTCAAAGAGCTTATACAAATCAATTACAAAATCATCATACCTCAGGAAGACTTGAAAGGACCAACAAGAAAGATGACAATGGCCATAAATGTAAGAACAACATTCAGACTTGTCAGTAACAGAAATGAAGCCAGGGTTGGGGACATGAGACAGATCTTCTTTTCCAAATTCACAGCTGTTTCAAAAGTTACTGTGACCCATGTTGGACTTGGTGGGGGAAGGGACCTAGAACAGAAACACACACACACACACACACACACATGGCAGGAGGGTTTTAATGTTTAAATAGATATTCAAGAAAGTAACTTGACTATATATATGAATATCTTAATCTAAGTAACACTATGCAGTGAACTAACTACACACATGGGCTTGATTTGAAATAGTTATACTCTTTGAGGCATTTATCTTATTACAGGACTCTCTTCTACGAAATACCAAGGAGGCAACGAGAGCTTGCTCACAGCATTGTAAATCCCAGCACTATTTACAGCATTCCAAATCTCAACTAGATGATGCAGCTAGCAGTGGAGGGAAGTGTAACTGAGCAATGCACACTGATACAATTCCATTCTGCGATTATTAAATGTTTACCCTTTGAAACATTTTATTTATAGAACCTTTCCACTGTGATTGACCAAAAGTGCATGTCTACAGCTGTTTCTGGTTATACACACATGCATGTGTGTGCTTATTCACAGTTATATAAATCATGAGCGACATTTGCAGCCATGTGAGTTACAGGACCACAAATGAATTGTCTGAAATTTCTGATTTTGTATCACAAGACTCTATTGTTTTTGTCAATTTGTTTTGCAAGGAAGCTTCTTTTGAAAGAGAATACTGACTTTATTTCTTTGCAAACTTTATTATTACATGAACTATAAAAACAGAATGAGATTTAATCAGGTGACTAAATTTACTGTGAACAGAGTTCTGTGAAATGTGTGATGCTTCATAGGAACAGGATTGTGGAAAACACCAAGAACTGTTCTCACAAACATCAAGTCTATTGAGTTTTCATGTTAAGAAAACTGACAAGAAAACACCAAACTGTTCACTGTGGTAACACATAGACTGAGTCATGAAGAACATATTTGTCTCTTACAGTATGAATTTGAATCTTCTTTGATCATGTACTGCTTTGAAAATAAGAATGAACTGTGTGCTAATGTTATGGTCCATCAACATCTCTTTATAGATAGCAAGGGTAATAAAGCCCCACTGCTCTCAAGAGTAGCCAGCTACAGGCACTGAATGGTTGAATGGGGAGGGAAAGTCATATTCCTCAATAATGTCACCATTGGCACATTGCTCCACTTGCATAAATACCACCTACAAGTCTCTAAGCTCAATGTGAAGCTCTCAATGAACCCTTATTAAAAGTAGGTTTTAAAACTCAGTTCCATGACCAAACAGAAACAGCCAGACCTCTGCCAAATTGGCACTAGTTAGCAAGAGGAGCAACTAAGATCAGCAAGGGTACCAGGAGAAGTTCTCTGCTGTGTCTCTCTCAACGAAGAAAAGATCAGCAAAGACTAAGACTCAAGGCCAATGAAACATTGCAAAGCTAGCTATGTAAGCCAGCTGCCACTGTTCATTGTGTCTTATCTATACTCCCTCTAAATATCATGTGTCCTCCCATGAGTCCTATCTTAGCAAAACCCCACGTAAGTCTGAATAAAACTTCACATGAGTCTGTCTTAGCAAAACTCTATATGCGTCTATATCAGCTGACACATATAGAAAAATTTACTTCACTTTGCCAATTGGCCCAAGTCCTCAGAAATAGCAAGAAGCAACCAGAATACCACCAGAATTTTTTTAGTGTGTTTCTTTCTATGCAGTCATGTCAAACTATGAGCAGTAAGGAATGTCAAGGCATGCCAATACCATCCTGAGTGGTCCGTCTACCATCTGTTGGATTGTATTTATATTCCTTCTTAACATCCTGCATCCTTTTACATGTTTGTTTTAGCAAAATGTCCTTTTACCTGTTTCTGCATCAGGAAAATATTCTTCCATGTGTCTCCTTTAGCAAAACATCTTTTTACCTGTGTGCCCCAGCAAAACATAGTTGACATAATTGACTTTCTAAGAAACCAGACATTTCCACTTCACAATGAGTCGTGGAAAATAATCCATGAAAATAGAAGGAAGCCTTGGAAAGAAGAGATTTGGTTAAAGACAGAAGGGTATAAGAAAGGTTCATGGAGGAAGAAGGGACTTTGATCAAGAAAAGTGTGCGCATGTATGTGTGTGTGTAATTGTAAATGAATAAATATATTAATTGAAATGAATGAAAAATCACACTCTACTAACCCATCCATACTTCCAGAGGAGAGCATGCTGACAGGAGCCTGATATAGCTGTCTCCTTAGAGGTCTGTCAGAGCCTGACATATACAGAGGTGGATGCTCACAGCTAACCATTGAACTGATCATGGGGTTCCCAATGGAGGAGTTAGAAAGAAGACTGAAGGAGCTGAAGGGATTTGCAGCCCCATGGGGAGAGCAACAATACCAACCAACCAGAGCTCTCAGGGTCTAAACCACTAGCCTAGGAGCACATAAGGAGGGACCCATGACTCCAGTTGTATATGTAGGGGAGGATGGCCTTGTTGGACATAGGTGGGAGAGGAAGCCCTTGGTCCTGTGAAGGCTGGATGTTCCAGTGTAGGGGAATTCCAGGGAGGGAGGTGGGAGTGAGTGCTTCCTGATAGAAGCAGGAGGAGGGGGAATGGGATAGGGGGTTTCTGGGTGGATGGAAAATGGAGAAAGGAGATAACATCTAAAATGTAAATAAAATATCCAATTTAAAAAAAAAGAATATAAGAGAGAAGCCGAGTTGTGTAATTTTGTTCCCAGTGTCATTTATTTTTCATACTTGGCTACACCATAGAGAAATCTTGAGAAATACTTCCTATTCAAATTAAGAGAGCATAGCAGAAGTCATTTTCTTTTCTCTAAAACTGTTCCACTCCCTGCTACCATTTCCCACAGTGCTTCTCAACCCCAAACAACCTTCTCTTCCAGGCTCTCAGTAGGTGACCAGCATCAGTGAGGATCCCCCACTTCCAGTTACAGATCATCTCTGGCTGTCCTGAGCAGAGCCTGCCTCACCACACAGCTTTGTAATTGAACAGCTTCCAACAGTCCCTATCTCTGCCTGCAGACCCTGATTATGCTTGCCTCATGAATAATCTCCATCAGGATGTCCCTCCCTGCAGTCTCCCAGCTCAGTCTGTGATATTACTTGATCCTTCCTCACAGCAAGGCTGAAAAAAGTTTCAAGTTAGCAAGCAATAATCCTCCAGCCAGGGTGAACTGAGGACACTGCTGACTCCAGGGTGGCTATAGAGAAAAGAAAAACACTCTTCACACAGATCAGCAAGCATCCCTCCTTGTAAAGAATACTAATGAGCAGAAAAATAATCCATGGCTTCTATTGATTCAAAGCCTACTATGTGTCAGTTACTAATTACTGTGATATCACTGAACGAACATAATACTATTTAATTCTTATGACAGAATGGAGGAGGTATGGTTAGGTACCTGCTTTCACGGCTAACACTCAGAGGAGCAAAGATACAAATGGCATAGCTAATATCCCAGAGCCAGACCTGCCAAACAGCTGCTCTGCCTGTAAATGCCTTTCTTACTCTTTTAGTAAAAGTTTGCAGACATAAAAGGAGGCACTGGCTTAGTAAAACACGTATGGAGCTTGATTGAGGCATGAGGAAGAAGAATACCTCTAAGAGGCACTGAAACAAACATGAAAACTGATGCATAAGCAGTTTTCAGCTAAAAGACAAAAGAGTGGTGTAGTTTATTCTGGAGCCAAATGTGAGTGGTCACAACCTGGAAACTCAGGTTCAGATCACCTCACATACTGTGTTTCAAGGCAATCACAGGTTCATGAAATTTATAGAATTATAAGGCAAAAGATGATCATAAATCAACACACTTCAAATGTGTGTAGGAACACCAGGCATGCAATTACAACAAAACATAAAAATCTTGGCTATAGATTTCTGATCACATCCTTAGCTTCTGGGTTTATGTCTGTTAGAACATTCTAATAGGTGTTCATGAAGATGGATACTGAATGGCTACGAAAGGGTCTAAAGATAGCACAGAATAAATGACTCTGCATCTGCAATATTCCAACACTTCATAATCACCAATTTCTAATCAGTCAGCTGGCCTTGCAGAATCTTTAACACAAGTGTTGTTTTGTTTTGTTTTCCTCTGAGAATTTCTAGTCTTACAGGAATCCAGAAAGGATTGTTGGGCTCTGAACTCTCTAGTAAGATATCACATCTAAGGATGGACACAGATACCTGACTATGCTCACTGCCCACTGTGTTTGTGCTCCACTAGACTGTGCTTTCCATACGAATACAAGGCTTTATTCATTAACATAAACCACAGAAAGTTAGCAGATAGGTGTGGAACCATAAAATGGCTATAGACTTAAAGCTATCAGAGATACCAAAAGGCACAAAACTACCTTGTTTACACCACTGGAATAAACAGAATATTGAAACTGAAAGAAGACAACATTGTGCCAAAGGGCAAACCTCTAGGTAGAATAATGTGATGTTTCTACTCCTCTCTCCAAATTCAACCCATAGATTGAAATAGCAATTACTCAATGAATCTACTAACAGAAGTAGATTTGATTTTACTTTGATTTATTTTCTTGCAAAACTCTTCAGTTAATCTCTGATCCTTGATCCCCTGCTATTTACATATCCTCTTAGTTGATTCTACCAAATGGTGCAATTCATCCTGGGTATGGTGAGTGTCAACCTGTGATGGGAGGTTGGCAAATGGAAGATTGATTTACACAGTTCAGAGCGTTGTAGAGAAGGTAAGTTTTCTGAAGTAAAGAATTGGTATGCCCAGGTAATAACAACAGCAAGAAGCTATGCTAACTTTTGTTTGATAATACCCTCATTAAAGTTAGCACTCTCTGCATCCAGTTCCCACCATGCAAATGAGAGAAAGTCTTGGTTGACCAATGTTCTAGTGTGGGTAGAGGTTGGATTTATTACAGGGTTTCAGTTCAGTGATACCAGGTCAAAACTATTTTAGGTTGGCCATGCTTATTTGGTTGGCAAGAATCACTATTTTCTTTTAATTTTGAATTTAGTTTTCTTCCTATTGATGTGTGTGTAGAATGTTGGAGGTGTCATAGAGGCAAGCAAAGGGAATCTAGAGAGAAATCCTTCAGTGCTGAGAACAAAATTTGTATTCTTTTAAGCATGATCTTAAGGCTATTAAGATTGAGTGTTACCTCTAGTCCTCTGAATGTGTTGTTGTTGTTGTTTTATGTTGTTGGAGTTGTTGGAATATTCCCAGAACCAAAAAAAAAAAAAAAAAAAAACCCTGAAAGAGATCTATTTCCTTTCTGATTGCTCTGGTCTCTCAATCATGACTTTCTTTACACATGAATGTTTTATACATTTTGTTTTTAACTACACAGGACAGAGACTGTAAGGGATGGACAGCAATAACTAATAATATAATGAAACAATCCTAAAAACAATGTTATACCAGAAGTCATTTTTTATATTATTTTGGAAATATTTTATTTAACATTTTCAGACTGTAGTTGGTTGCACTTGACTGAAGCCACAGAAAATTGGATCCCAGATAAGAATAGACTGCTATAATTCTATTGATGAGATAAAGTACAATCCAGAACACAGTTAAGAATCTATGTTGATTGGCTAGCTATATGTGACTGCCACTTTTTTGTATTACTTACAATTCTACAGCCTGAACACTGCACATGAAGGGAGGGGTGTGATGATTACATGTAATAGCTCCTCCAACCCAAACCATTAGAAATATGACTGAATACCTCCTACTTTCTATGGCTGAAACCCAGACTATGCTATGTAAATAGTGTAAAGGCTAAAACTGATTTATGCTCCCACAAATAAAAAAATCCAGTAACTACTAGAACTTGATCATAGACCCTCAGTTTCTAATGCTATATGGCCACTGGATATATATACTAGAACTTGAACTTCCTCCACATAGATTCAGGACTCCATATTGAAAGATTTGAAACCTCATTTGTGAAATTCCCCCAATTCATGAGGCAAATTTTTTTGAAAAGTAGATACTAATACAATTCTTGAAGGATAGGCTCTACTCAAGTCCTAGTGGGAAAGGTGAATAAATCTCCCTTATTCTCATTCATTTGCCAAGAAGCTATTCTAAACAAGTGTTGTTTTCTTTGCTCTTCTTGAGATGATGCTACAGTTATTCATACCTTACTTAATGACTAATAACAATTGAACCTTCTATCTTTTTTATGGATTGAACATCACCAGAAAAACATTAGAACATAACCAATCCCTATAAAATGTTCTCAATTTTCCTACTGGAAGAGCTAAGAGCAGAGATGAAGGAGTTTTCCTTCTGTCAGAATTAGACAAGTGCTAGACCATCTGAAGAAAGGCTGTCACTTGGCACTAGGGAAGGTATTATTACTTGAATGTGAAGGTTGATCTCAATGGTGTTAAAATAAATTTGAATCTGAGAAACAGTCTCTCTCTGAGTAAACATGAGCCTAGCTATAGACTCTGCACAAAATAGCTTAGCATATATAATACTACTTAATGAAGAATGATTTTATAGCCTCTTCCAAAGAACTTTATGATATCAGTCAGGTCTCTGCCTCAGCTGGGTCTCTATGTCAGCCAGGTCTCTTAGTGTTTATAATTTTTAATTTTATACCTATAAAGCAGATTATATATATATATATATATATTTCTTGAGTTCCAATATGCTTTTAAAATATTAATTTATTTTCTTTATTTTTTTATTTTGAGATCAGAATCTCACTCTGTAGTACTGGCTGACCTGGGGCTTACTATGTAGACAACTCTACAAATATTAATGTCTTAATGAGAAGTTCAGAGAAATGTATCCAGGATTTCTACTTCCATAGACAAATAGGGTCAAAAGAAGATAGTTGGTCATTGGTCTCTCTAGAATGCAATAATACTACCAAAAGGGATAAGCCCATAATACTGAATGACATACTTCCTTCATTAATGTTTGATAATCCATATCATATGTAACTATGCATTGAAGATTGTTGGACAATGTGAAGTAAATTAATTTATTTTTATAATCTATTCATTCATCTATTGTCCCAGTAAACATCATTGATGTCATTTTATTTGTAAGTACAAGGATGATGATGACTTAGAAAACAGTAGCATGTTTCTCTTCCAAAGAGAGTTAAGTTATAAACCAAATTGCTAAGACACAAAAGAGTTAACTTCTATAAAATGATTAAAATAAGTACAATTCACTTTGTCATTATGAGATTGTAAAAAAAAGCATCAAATGCTTGCATGTTTATGAAAAATGTTCTTAGAGTAGCACTGAAATGACAAAATCCTATTATTTTAGGACAATCAATAAGAGAAGAATGGTCACCAGATATATCATTTTTGAGCTAATTTATGATATAAAAAGTTGTATGTGAAGATTAATATGCAAGGAAATATATGGCTTGGGATATAGCTTAGAGTGAGAGCACTTGCTTAGCATATATAAGCCCAGAGTTCAACTCAGCATTGTCAGTATATCTAATGTATAGAAACATGTACAATTTAAATCTGTATATTCAATTTGAGATCAACAGTGTTATGAAAGAGATATAGATAATCAGGAAGCATAGGTCTTTTTACATAGTTAGGAAACACAATATTTTCAATTCTCAGGTAGAGAAAAAACCTACTATAATAAGAGTTCATAAATGTTTTAACCTCTCTTCTAGCCTACAACTGACAAGAGATAGTGGAAAGGAAAGGCTAATAGAGCAAAGGAGGATGTGGACATGTTTAGAAATGATTCTTTGAGGATGATTCCAATCTTCATTCTCAGAATGTCAGCAATTAAGTTCACATTGAATCAGCAGAAGTACATGGATCCACTTGCAAATACCACTCACTGATCAACAGTGACAGTTCAATCCAGAAGAAAATATGAAACTCTACTAATTGACCTGAGTCTGCAGAAGTGGCAAGAAGCTGCCAGAATTTCACAAGAAGTTCTTTGGTGCATTTCTCTCTATGAAGTCACAACTGAGAATGATCAGCAAAGAAGCCAAGATGGAACAATATCACGACATTTTCAGTAAAGACCAGTGACGGTGAAGCCAAACAAAGACCAGCCAAGAGTAGTAAAGTAAACCAATGTCACAGCACTGTACACTGTCTATTGGGTTTTACTTATATGATTCCAAACATCACATATCCTCTCAAGCACTGGCTCTTGTAAAATATCAAATACCCCATTCCAAGCAGCTTCCAGAAAAATATCATGCCTATTCTCAGCAAAATATCATCCTCCACTGCTGTTTCAGCATAAACGTCCTGTCATAAGACAGTTTCTGGAAAAGCATGGCATGACACAACTGAGTCTCTGAAGAAACCAGAAAATTTTACTTCAGTAACCAGGAAATTCAGTGTAGTCATACAGAGAGTCTATGTAGGCATATGGGCAGTCAGAGATTCATAGCCATCTCTGCTATTACAACTGTTCACTGATGACTTAAGCATATGAAAAAAGAAATCATTCTCTTGGATTTCAAACAAATATATATGTGACCCAGGTATTGTATGAGATTCATGAAGTTATAAGTAACTCTAATAAATGCATAGGATATTGCAACTAGTTACAGTATTAAGTCATTAAGTGCAGAGGACATTTACTAGAAAATGGTAGGAAAGGGAAATATAGACAAAAAGAGAATGAGCAAGCTAAATAGAATGGTATTTCCAAAGGAAAAAGTATCAGGTTTCATCTTTTGAGGACTGTGATTAGTTTTATGCTCCATTTTTATTTGTTTGTTTGATGTTGTTGTTTTATTGTTTTGTTTTTTTATGTTCAGTTTGTTAGGTGTTTGTATATTCTTTATACTAATCATATATCAGGTGTTTGATGGGTAAACTTTTTTGTTCCATTTTGTTTGCTGCCTCTTAAATGAAGAAAACCAAAACAAATACTTCATAGCTTCATGAGATCTCATTTATAACTTGGTGTCATAAGATCTGTGCTATTGGAGTCCTGTTCATTCCTACGTGAATAAGTTCAGGCGCATTCCCTACTTTCTCTATAACACTTAGGGTATTTGGTGTTATGTTAGGGTTTTGATAGAATTGAAGTTCAGTTTTGTTCATGGTGATAGGTATAGATCTATATTCATTCTTCTATATGCAGCTGTCCAGTTTGACCAGCACCATGTGTTGAAGACTATCATATCTCCAGTGTGTAATTTTTGTCCTCTTTGTAAAATATCAATTGTCCATAGGTATGTGGAGTCATATTTGAGTCTTCAGTTCTATTTCATTGATGCACATGTCTATTTTTATGCCTGTACCATGCTGGTTTTATTTCAATTAACCTTTAACACAACTTGGAATCTCAAATGGTGGTACTTCCTTCAATATTTTCATCAATCATAATTGTTTGGGCTATCTTGGTTTATTTGAGTTTGTTTAAGACTTGAGTAAGTTTAAGACTGTTTTTAAATTTTTGTGCAGAATTGTGTAGGGAATTTGAAATCCAAATGGCAGAGAAACACTTAAAGTGCTTAACGTCATTAGCAAACAGGCAAATGAAGATTAAAATTACTTAGAGATTTCATCTCAACCATTCAGAATAGTCAAGATTAATAAAACAAATGACAGCACATGCTGAGGAGGATGTGGGGAAGGGTGAACCCTTATTCATTGCTGGTAGAAGCGCAAACAGATACAGCTGCCATGAAAATCAGTTTAGACTCTTAATGTCATTGAAAACATTTCTGCTGCAAGACTCAGATAACCCACTTTTGAGCATATTATACCTAAAGGAATCTATATCTTAGTACAATTATACCTGCTCATCCATGTTCACTGCTGCTCTGCTCATTACAGCTAGAATTTAGAACCAACATCAATGTCCATCAGTGAATGAATAATGAAAATGTACATTTACACAATGGAATATGAATCAGCTGTTAAAATAAAATTTTCAGGTAGATGAATGGAGCTAGAAACAATAATTCCAAGTAAAGTAAGTCTGATACAATAAAAAAGATGCTGCATGTTTTCTCTATATGTATTTGCTAGTTTTAAAGCTGTAGACATGTGTGGTTCACTCAGAATATCTACAGAGGTTAGGTAGCTAGTAAGGGACCGTGGAAAAGGAGAAGCTGCTAAAGAAGGGAAAATAGTGTTAAAACAACATGAAGAAAAAAATTATAATAGGACATTAAATGGGAAGAGATAGAATGACAGGGTAAAAGAAAAAAATATAGGAGGGACAACTAACACTAATGATCATATGAAAATCTATAGGGTAACCTACTACAATAGAAACTTTCTAAAATATATATATATATATATATATATATATATATATATATATATGAAAGGAATATAAATTAATTCATAAAATAATAGGAAAGAGAACACCCTAGCTAGAAATCATATGCTAACAAATAAAAACTTGAGTACCCGAAATGCATTAAAGCTTTTTGATTCATTGATCATAGAACCCTCCAAATAATACAAGATATTTGCAATGCTATTGGTTACTTTCTACAACCTGTTGGTAAGGTGCTATTGCTGAAGATATCACATATTTATGCCATTAAATATGAAGAAATAGGGCTGGAGCTAATGTCGAAGGTTCACCTTTCTTAGGTAGCGTTCAAAATAATCTGGTACCATACAAGACACCAGAAAAGAAAAAGTAATTCTTATCTATCACTCTTACCTTTGAGCTACAATAGCAATCCACCTACAAGATAGCCCATTAACTCAATAGTGGCACAAAGATTATGGATGTAGCCAACTACATTTTGATTATATTCATGGCATTCTCCATAAGATGGAACCTATGTATATCTGACATTCTTAATAAGGTCAAGAACACAAAAACAGATAGTACAATTGCACATAGATCACTGTGTAGTCAGTAGAGTTCCCAGTACTCTATACAGTGGATTTGAGGAAACCAAAGTTTTGTGTAGGAAAGAGGCTTGGTTAGCACATCTTCTTAAGTGGGCAGCAGTGAACTTCACTAAACTTTTCTCATTACTCCTCTTCAGTGTGATTTGGACATCATAAATACTGATGTGTACATGTCTACAAGTACATTTTTATAAAGAAAACGAGTTTATTATGGTGATACAAGGTTCATTTCCAAAATCTTTTTCACTTTATTTCACTTCCCCTTTTTCTTGCCAGTGTCACTTCAGCAGAAATGGTCGTTGTTTAAAAGGAAATCAGTGGGTCAGTTGATAATGTTTTTGGCTTGTAAATGTAAGTACTTTAACTGGATCCTCAGAATTCATGTGAATAAAGTTAGGCATGGTGGTATATATTTGTAATGTCAGAGCTGGGAAGGCAGAGGCAAAAAGAATACTATATTGGCTATCAATTCTAGGCTAATGAGCAAGCTCCAAGCCAGAAAGAATCAGAAAGCTTTTCTCTCAAAATCTAGGGAGATAGTGTCTGAGGAATGAAAACTATGTTTGAAATCTAGCCTCCAGAATAGTGCATACAACCATGCACATACACACATATGTGAATGTACATAAATACAGACATACACATACACACATTCATGTGTACAATTTTACACTGATACACAAAGCACACAGGCATACACATACTACACACACACACAACAATATCCCACAGAGAAATAATTTGAATCGTTAGACAAAAATTACAACCTTAGAGAAAGAACCTAAATATTTTCAATTTTGAAACACAGGATTATATGGAGGACAACATACCCTGAAATTAAGCCTAGAGTTTTGTTCCTAGGTACAGGGAGAGCTATGTTTATTGATTATTTTTACAATGGACTTTAGTCACATCCCTGGGTTCTAGCCTAACTCCGAATCTACACTGAGCTCAGCACTCAAGGTGCATTAGCCAAGGAAATCTTTGTAATGGCCCTGAGAGCAATGCCTCAGCCCCATTTTGAAAGGGAACAGTCCAAGTATGCAAAAGAAAATTAGCTTGCTAAGGCTTCTGCGTCAACAAGGAAAACAATAAAGAATGCATCAATACTTCAATATATTATTTTTTCATCAACATAGAAAATCAAAAGTGTTTGCCAGACGTTATTAGAGAGTTTGGCAATACTGCTAGATACTGGGTCTCTGTATGCCAAGATAACCAATTAGAGAAAACATGAATTTTTTAAGAGCAGCACATATTATAATTTTAGAAGTTAATCAAACACAATGTTGTAGTCATTGTAGAAAAAAATAAAACATTGTCTATATAAATAAAACAAATAATTGGGTCTTGAGGGCAATGTAAAACCTGTATGCAAGTTAATCTGCTACATGGAAACATGAGAACGAAGCAAGAGACAAAAAGCAGACAGAGAGCATGAGATAGGATAAGGCTGAAGCTTAGGCTGAGGCTGAGGCTCAGAGATAGGAGGAACAGTGAGAAGTCTGTGTCTTGTTGATGGTGAGGAACCAAAGCAATTATTGAAGGGCTCAAACTTCCTGCTCTCAAACCACAAGAGAAAAATTCAGAGTTTGGAGGATATTTGCCTGTCTGCATATTGGTTTTGCTCTACTTGCAAGTGTCCTTTTTAAAGCCCTAGGGAAAGCAGAAAGTGCATATGAATAAAGGATTTATAAGGACTGAGCATTCTGAACACTGAACCTATCATTCTGGTGAGCCAGGACTCATGCAAATTGGTTAGAATTAATATATGGAAAAACACAAAGCCACTGAGTACCATAGATTGACAACAAGAGAGGTGGCTTCTTACTCTATAGCCACAGCCCACTCTCTTGTCTCCTATTGTTCCTGAGAAAGTAAGTCACTTCCTGGAAACTCTATGCAATACACAAATAACATGATTTTCTGTCCCAGTGAATTGTGGCTTCTACTATGAATGTTTTTCCCATCTCGGTTTCCCAAAGCAATATGGCCTTCTTAATCAACAATAAGGGATTCTTTCATTTTGAAGAGAATCAGTGTATACTTGCCTCTCCCCCAAAGCCAGCTGCAAGTGTTCTCTCATAGTTCTTCCAAGTTGACTTGAGGACTTCATGTGTCCAGGACATGTCTGCCCAAGGCATTTGGAAGGTCAACTTAGGAAATCCTATTGTCTTCATTTATAGCTTTTGTTGGCAATCCAGGCACTGGAGAGCAACTGTGACCTCCTGAAAACTGTCTCAATTTGAAGACTAATGTACCAAAAATATCTAAAGCTAAGGAGCTGTTTCTTTGTATAGTGCTGTTGGCAACAGCAGCTACCACTAACTGCTACTTGAAGCTAAAGACTTCACTAGCTGCTGAGTGTTTAAATGATTTGCTCAGGTTAGGGGTACTCAGCTCTGCATTTCTCATCATACCATTGCACCTGATCTTTAGCTTATCGCTCACAAGAAATTAAATATATACCATCAAACTCATCGTGGTTAATGTGAAGACAAATTTTAATTATACTGTATGAATGCTAAAGAAGGTATGAGTTCCTGGTACATACAGTGCACACATCAACTGCTGTAGTCAGAACCCATCAAGGCCTTTCCTTGTGTATCTGTTCATCTGGCCATTTAATTTTATTCTTTATAATAACCATTTCAATAGACATTTAATGGAGAAAACACACAGAGAACTATAAAAGATAAGAGATAAACACCTTTTGTTACCAGCATCTGACTATAGATTTATTGTACAGAATTTCTTTTAGCTCAGTTATCTTGAGGACTCTCATAACAATAACAAAACGGAAGGTTTCCCAACTCCTTACTTTCAATTTGAGTTTATGGTGAAATAAAGAAAGGAAACCAAATCCCAGAGACGTCTTTTAAATGTATAATTCCTTCAAAGTCCTTCACAGATACTGAAAGAATAGTTTTGACTTTTCCAACTTCCATAGATGAAATATAGCAAGGTCAGCCTTTAAAAAAAATTAAAAGGTGGCTTCACAATAGGAAACTAATGGAGCCTGATTGCATTTCTTTTTAATTGGCAAAGCAATAAATCAGTGAGGCTGTGTTCTTTCTGCAGTAACAGATGAGTCGATTGGAAGTAGAAATAAGTGACGAGGGGTTTCATTGTTTTCTCCTTTTATTGGCATTCCTTTCACAAGCTTATGGAGTTAGAAATGCTTGAAAGTGAAGAAAAAATATAAATTCACATATGATGTCTGCCACAAAGATTTGTTCTTTGAATTAGGTGAGAAAAAAAAAACCTGAAGTTTTATTTGACCCAGGTCTAAAGATCTCGAAAATACTTACCAATATCCTAAGAAGATTATTATAAAGCTTGTTGGTACTTTCATGATAGTTAAGTGCCTCAAAGGGACTATAAAGAATTATGGATAGATTTGGTCTGTGTGAGGATTAAATAACATAAAATTGACTATGGCAAATGATATGATCATTCTTGACTTTCATGTGGCACTTTCTTGACTTTCATGTGGCACTTTCTATGTTACAAACCATTTCTCTCTTCATTGTCTAGTCCAGTTCTGACAACCTTGGGAAGGACATACAAAAAGTATCTCCAAGTCTTCTTTATTTACTATATGCTCAGTTGAGATAGTCAGGTTTAAGAAGCTACACAAATTGTCAAAAACTATGCCAACAGTTACATTGAACAACAAAGGATAGAACAACATTTACATTGAAATTAAGCTATTACTCTGGATCCTAAAGGGAAGATATTTCAAAGATGGCACATGACAAGATAAATCTTATTAAGAAATGAATCATAACAATGATAATTTCAGATTAAAAGATGTAGAACTACAGTGCTAGAGAGATGGCTCAATGGTTGACCATGCTTGGGGTTTGCTTTCAACACCCACATCAGGTGACCATAACTGACTGTCACTCTAATTCCATCGGATTAAATATAACCTTCTGGAATCTACAGGCAACACACACACACACACTTCAAACACAATTAAGAGAGCTTTAAAATTGATCTGAAATTAAGAGTAAAAAATTATAGAGTAGATCATAAAACTTGTGAATAAATTGGTTGGGAAGCAGAAACAAATCTATCAATGAGGAGCCAAGAACTATCACTGGATATCAGGATCACATGTACAAAACAAGCACTAGTGAGGTGCTTCCTGTCTGCAATATGACATGTAATCTCTTGGTTTGACTTATACTCTTGTTCCCTGGGCATTCCTGTGATAGAGAGCAATGGCCTCTGCCAACATACAATGGAAGTCACTGAAAACTTTAGAGCCTGGAAAAACTTACAAGCAACATGTGAATCTATTTGGATAGATCGAGTGGTACAATATGGTGTAGATTTTGTATCAGAACCAGAGGTTGACTCTCCACTGTACAGACAACAAATACCAAGGCTTGGAAAGTGCTCAAAGAAATGTATAGCATCCTTCAAGTTCAGCTTCAAAAATTCCATTCAATAGTGTTTTGAAAAGCAGAGGCATCCATTGGAAATTTGTTTCCAAGACCATTAGCAGAAAGAAAGGAATTCAAGCACAAAGATTCAGAATGATGACTCAATAGGATATCTAATAACCATGGGACACTAAAAGACCAGATTCATATTGAAGTTCTGTTTTTAATTTGTGAGTGGCTCCTCACAGTATTCTGCATATTCACAAGATTTGTGTGTGCACTTGAACGTGTGCGTGTGTGCACACATGCATGTGCACACACATGCTCTTTTGTGTTTGTGATTTTAAACACTAGATTTTAATCCTTGCCCATATCCTATGATTAAAATGCTATCTTGTTTTTCTGAGACTTGGGAGATGATACTTTATCAACACATCCTCAACATGACTCTCTGCTCACATCACTGAACAAGCTTTCCTGCTGACCTTCTCTTCTTTTGGAACTTGCAGTGCCTACATAATAGAATTTGTCTTCCCTGCAGATTCTACTTGTGTCTTTCATCTGCAATCCTGAGTCCTGGCCATTTTTTTTTCATGCTCTCAGCTGCTCAAACTGTTTTCTTTATCTTCTGTGTTTATGTTTCTCACTATGCCCTGATTTCTTTCCCCTTGCCTGTGTTCATATTTCCTTTCCTTTCCTTCCTTCCTTCCTTCCTTCCTTCCTTCCTTCCTTCCTTCTTTCCTTCCTTCTTTCCTTCCTCACCCTCTCTCCCCCTCTCACTCTCTTTCTGTCTGTCTGTCTCTCTCTCTCTATCTACTTCTTTCTTTCATCTTTCTTTCTTTCTCTCTCTCTTTCTCTCATTCTCTCTTTCTTCCTCTCTTCCTCTCTTTCTCTCTCTCTCTTTTATCTTTCTCTCTCTCTCTCTCTCTCTCTCTTTCTTTCTTTCTTTCTTTCAAGATTTGTGTATTTATTGTCTAGCCGTATTCATCACTTCTGGGTATTGAATCATTTATCTACTGTGCCTCCTTTATTCATGACAGAAATTCACTCAATGTTACCTTTATTTTTCCTGTTTATACTCTACAGCAATCTGGCTTTTCATCATTTTTCTCATCAGAAGTCTGTTATTTATAGAGTGGAGAAATGAGATACACTCCTTCTAATATAGATGGGATGTTGGCAATGTAGCTAAGGATGGGAAATGTGAACTGGAAGGCAGACCTACAGAAAGGAGCATTGCAGGCACATTTTGATGGCCAAGTAGAAAGCAAGCTGCAATATCTTGCAATAGAAAAGCTGTGTTTCCATGGAAGGAGTTAGTTTATAAGAAAGGCACAGAGAGGAGAATCCTGATCCATGTGCTATATTCCCAGTCTGTGCTCAACCTTGTATATACATCTTTCCCACTGGGTTCTTAGATAAGACAAGCATGGCAGACAGTGGTGGCACACACCTTTAATCCTCACACTTGGGAGGCAGAGGCAGGCGGATTTCTGAGTTCGATGCTAGCCTGGTCTACAGAGTAAGTTCCAGGACAGCCAGGACTACACAGAGAAACCCTGTCTCGAAAAACTAAAAAAAAAAAAAAGACATGCTGTTAGACCCTCTTGTAAATCTATTATCCCATTATTCCTTAGATAAGAGATGCTATTAGACACTCTGTAACCAGCAAAGAAACTGATCATAGAGAGACTGAATGTTTATTCAAGGAATTACAAACATTCTGGTATAGATAATGCCTACAGACTCAGTCAGCACAAAGATATAAAAATTTATAGATGATTATTTGTCTGTATCTAAGGAAGGATGTCAATCCATTAATCCAGTGCTCTGAGGCATAAAGCTTTATCATAAATAAATATTTTGATGTAAACAAAAGATTAGGATCAAACTTTCTGTGGGTTTATGATTTTTACTAAGGAAAACATTATTATCATTCATGTGTCTAATAATAGAAAAATGATAAATACACACACACACACACACACACACACACACACATATATACCTAGAAAATATTTACAGGAACATTCTAAGTGAAAATTTACTTGTAAAAAGGCTAAAAATTAAATTCGCAAATACATTTGACTTAAAAATACACAAAATGTAAATCAGATATTAATGTTCTCTTATTTTTAATCTTTAAGTAAAATAAATACCTTTCCATTTTAAGTTATAGAGAATAATCCCAAAACTTGACAAATATACTTTAGAAGTGGGAGAAATAACATGGCTGAATTTTCTATCAGTCTTTCTTTAATCTTCCTAACATTGTAGAATATTGCCATGTGTAACTCAGTGCTACTTGCATTACTGTGGAGGAAAAGTAAAAGAAACATTGGTTATTTTCACAGTTTCACTGGTACAAAGTCCAGAACATTTGACCATAGATAAATGATAGAAACAAAACAATATCAATAACTGGCTTAAATTATGTGAAGCATGTTATGTGCAAAGCTTATTTGTCAATGAATTGTTGATATTTGCCAAAAGATAGACACATAAATGGGTTAAGATTTTTCCAAGGGCAAAATTAAAATGAGTTAACTGTTATAGTCTTGTGGACATATGATAACCTGATTCTTCCCAGCAATAGCTATGCACTGTTTCACTGTTTGATTTTTGCCTTTACCCGAAAAATCTCTCAATACATGCCCAAACATGAGTCTATTAATTTGGTGTCTGATTTGGTTCTCAACTTATCTGTCTTTTTTAAAAAATTGATACTATACATAGATTTAACATCAGGATCTTGATATCAAATATATTATGTTTTTTTTCTACCCCTAATACACTCCATCCCACCCCACCATCAAAAAAACCCACAAATTTAATCTCTTTTATTTTATTTTTAATATTCTCATTCATTGTTTTCACTCACTATGAATAAAACATGTTCATTTTGTACCTACAATCTGTCTTAAAACATTGCATTCTTTTTATCACATAAATTTCATATTGATCTTTCAGAGATTGTCTTCTAATGAAAATATCCTTGACTAAGGTCTAATGCTAATTAAATAACTAAAACCATAAAAATAGTTCTATCCATAAATAATGTCTACAAATAAAATCATCCAAAAGTCTTGATGAGTGTTCCTTGAACCTTATTCTGAAGTATATTTTTTTTGACCTTGGATTTTCCTCCTTTTGAGTATCTATTTCTTAACGCCAGCATCTGCCAATTGCTCACTGATCACTTTGCCCTGGGTTTTGGCCTCTGCCTGATCAGGTTCTAATCACATTCACTTTCTAAATTAAGAACAGTTTATTGTTTCATCTCATGAACACTTTAATAGGCTTTTCAGTCCTGTGTCTTATAGAATAAAGTCCTTTCTTCCATTCCCAGTCTCCATAAGATGGAATATATCATGACCACCAGACATATGTCAATCTACATCTTTATCCCTGGACCTGTTTGTTCCAATTACTGGGATGTCAACTGGAGAACAACAGGAGAAATCAAATTAAAGCAACAACAACCCAACTGCTTATTACTAACAATTTGCTTTTGAAAGTTAAAACAGGGGAAAGAGAAGCAGTCTATTTTGAGGTCAGTTAAGTGACATTTTTCCCTCCTGATTGATTTCTGAACCAATAAAGAAACAACTCATGAAGCATACATGGAATCAAACCCAAGTCTTTAGTAATGTCTAGAGTGGAGTACTTAATAATAGTGAGGTCACTGTTTACAAACCTATGGGAAGCAAGAAATGCTCCAGCCTTCAGGCTTTGTGGGTGTTGTGAAATTTTTCATGTCTTATCTTCAAAATAAAACCATCAACTCATGTACCCCATGGATGATTGATGACCATTGCTATCAAATATTTTACTAATTTCCTATTATAAAGGATAAAACAAAAGGTTACACATGTCCCTATACTAAAGTAATATTAATATGCAGATATAGTATTTTGTGAAAATATAGTGCATTAAAATAAATAATTTTAACAAGGTCAATTATTACTGTCTGTACTTCACACTAAGGAATATAAGAAGTGCTTTGAATATGCAGCAAACAATGATTGACTTCTGATACAACAGCTTACATGAGTATACATTCAATATGTATAGCTTGAATAAACAAAGAATGAGTAACTGGATGCTCCAGCAACTGCAACATGTGATCTCTATACCCATGATCTATGAAGTTAATAGTGTAAACCCCAGGTCATCACATAGAGCTGGCCTCTTTGAGCCCCTTAGGGAGGTTTTACAAATACAGACACACACACACACACACACACACACACACACACACGGGGCGGGGGAGGAGGGAGAGGAGGGGAGGGAGGGAGAGAGGGAAGGAGGGAGGGAGAGAGGGAGGGAAGGAGGGAGAGAGGGAGGGAGAGAGGGAGGGGCAGAGGGAGAGGTTGAGGGAGAGGGAGAGGGGGACAGGGGAGGAGAGAGAGAGAGAGAGAGAGAGAGAGAGAGAGAGAGAGAGAGAGAGAGAGGATACAGATATAGATAGATACAGACACACACACAGAGACACAGATACAGATGGAAGAAAATATCCTTCTAACCTCTGATCAGAATGGACTTAACAAATAACACTCCAGGATTTATGGAACTTAACAATAGTTCCATAAACTACTCATTTATGGAACTGTGACCTGTGCATTTGGAGATGAAACCTCCAGGAAGCATTAAAGCATTATGCTTTAGTCTTTGCTGAGTAATCTGAGAGAAGTAACTGAGAATTTAGTTGGAAATAAATGTGGCTCAGTAATTTGGTTGACATAGCCAAACCAGAGAGCAAAAGTGATGGGATCAACACAATAATATAAAAAAAAGCAAGACCCAAAAATAAACCCACCCACCATTAGGAAGAATTGTTTAAACTATAAATTGAATATCAAAAGCAAATAAACAAATGGAACAGTATTGTAACTGTTCATTAAGGGAGTACTTTTAAAAAGAGCATCTCAAATTGGGAAATTTCTGGCTTAAACAATGAAAATAGCCTGAAAACCCTCTAACCCTGAGATTATATAGGATGAGAGACAACATAAGAAATCAGAAGTGTCTTTGGAAGATGAAACCTTTCATGTAAACTTCTATTCTAAGAGGCTTATCAATGAACAAAAGGGAGAAGAAAAGAGCAAACTATACATTTATAAACTAAGCCTAAGCAGTCCATCTAAATAAGCTGGAGGTTACCTTTCCCAGGACAGTACCATTTGAGTTTTCTGATGCAATTTACTGGTGTCTTATTTGAAAAGACTTTCCTGTGTGTGCAATATAGGACAAGCTATGCACACATCAAGATAGTGAAAATTGATGCTCCATTTGTGAGTCAGTGAGCTTGATGCCCATCAGTACAGTCTTATGTCAGGAACCTGGACAAAGCCACATAAGACTTAATGCTCATGGAGATAAACCACGTTCTAATTTGATAAATTATTTTCTGTATTAATTCTAATATTGTCTGTGATGATCCAGTCACGAGATTTGGTCTCTTTTGATGCAAATTAACTTGGGCCTTTCTATGTCTACTGTCATTTTTTATTAATGAAGAAAATGAGTTTTGTGTGCTAGAGGGTTAGAAAATAAGACAAAAAGAGGAAGGCATGCAAAGGTGGACTATTAGAGACTTCATTCATCTGGATTTTTTATAATTTATTTTTTCTTAAATCATAATTCATTCACACAGGGGTTATAAATACAGAAAGGCAGGATGTGGGGAAGGGAATGACACTGGAGTGTGGGTGATCAGGAGGAATACAGATATCATCAGAACCGGGTATCGGCTGGGTGAAGGTTCAGGGGACAAGTCATTATGACTCTGCCTATGACTCGCTTGACTTTATCTAAGTTGGTATTGTTTGCCCAGGTTACCTATTTACAAGGTCTATGACTACTCAGGCTTGTAAATTTCCACAAAAGCTGCCTGTTTATATTAGCTTATAGCCATCTGTTTCGATGTTTTTCCACTGAGACCCAAGACTTGGTGTTAGTACACATGTATGACAGGCCTATTGCTTATTTTAGGCCTATGGCTGATTTTAGGCCTTCAGTGTGTAAGCAGGGCTGCGCCTGACATCTCCTCCCTTCTCTAAGTATAGAAAGGCTGTGGCATTCATCTGTTTTTAACTGAAGCTTAATACAAAGCAGATAGCTGTAGAACTAGACACTGTAACTGAAAACTTAAACCTCATACAGCAGCTGTGATCACTACTACTTACTGAGTACATGCATGACAATTGGTGCTTCTCATGCATTCGGTATTCCATTTAATAACACCAACACTATGTACAAGAACATACTAATGTCATGGTGATTATGAGCTACATTTCTTTAGTATTTTCAGATCCATCTATTTACCTGCAGATTTCAGTATTTAACTTTTCTCTACAGCTGAATTAAGTTCCATTAATTATATGTACCACAGTTTTGGTATCTGCTCATTTGTCAATGTACTTCTACCTCTCTTATCCAGATTATATATACATGTATGCATTTATACACACACATGTAGGTAGGTGTGTAAAATATGATAAGATAAAAGAGGCCAAATGCAGGTTTTAAATACTATTAGTAACATAAGACTATACATGGTTTTAAATAGTACACAGGGGTGTGGAGAAAGAGGAACACTCCTCCATTGTTGGTGGGACTGCAAGATGGTGCAACCACTTTGGAAATCAGTCTGGCGGTTCCTCAGAAAATTGGACATAGCATTACCCGAGGATCCAGCTATACCACTCCTAGGCATATACCCAGAAGATGCTCGAACATATAATAAGGACATATGCTCAACTATGTTCATAGCAGCCTTATTTATAATAGCCAGGAGCTGGAAAGAACCCAGATGTCCTTCAACTGAGGAATGGATTCAAAAAATGTGGTATATTTACACAATGGAGTACTACTCAGCTATTAAAAACAATGAATTTGAGAGTTTCCTAGGTAAATGGATGGAACTAGAAATTATCATCCTGAGTGAAGTAAGCCAATCACAAAAGAACACACATGGTATTCACTCACTGATTATCGGATATTAGCCCAGAACCTTGAAATGCCCAAGATGCAACTCACAGGCCACATGAAGCTCATAAAAAAGGAAGACCAAGTGGGGGTGATTCAGTTCTTCTTAGAAGGAGCAACAAAATACTCAAGGGAGCAAATATGGAGACAAAGTGAGGGACAGAAACTGAAGGAGGGGCC
>NW_021620516.1:711436-722306 GCF_004785775.1 Grammomys surdaster
GAGGAGTTAGAGTGAAGACTGAAGGAGCTGAAAGGGTTTGTGGCACCATGAGGAGAGCAACAATACCAACCAACCACAGCTCCCAGGGTCTAAACCACCAGCCTGGGAGCACTTAGGGGGGGATCCAGGGCTTCAGCTGAATATGTAAAAGTGGAGGGCCCTGCTGGGCATAGGTGGAAGAAGAGAACCTTGACCTCATGAAGGCTGGATGCCCCAGGGGGTGGGAATTTTGAGGGTGGGGAGGTGGGAGTGGGGGGGTGTAGATAGAGGTTACATCCACAGAGAAGAAGGAGGAGGGGCGAGGGGATTGGGGGTTCCGAGGGGGTGGTGGGGGATGGGGTAAGGGGACAACATAGGAAATGTAAATAAATCATCCAATAAAAAATAAATAAATAAATAAATAAATAAATAAATAAATAGTACACAGGACCAGTGAGAGGATAACACACCAGAAACTTACCAAGTTATTGATTAAACAAATGAACAAACAAATAAACAAAACCCTAAAATGAAAAACCTTGAGTAATTAAGACCATAAGAGAACTTTTCACCTATGTTTATCATGCAAAATAATCCTTGCACCCAGTCAGTGTGTGCTAGTGAATAATAGATCGGAATCAGGCCAAGCCATGGACCAAAGACCATGATTTCCCAGGCAGGTCTTTTTGGTAAATGTAAATCAGAGGGCATTCCTAGGCAAGTAGTTCCCCAACTACCAAGATAGTGTTTGCAATGTCCTCTCATGCCTCACAGGGTCTCCTCATATTGGCTCATATAACTACCCGTAGTCCAAATTCAAGGAAATGTCTCAGTTTCCTGAAAATCTTCATGAGACATAAGCATTTTCTCTCCTATTTATAAACATCTGGACAGCAAAGTAAGAAAGCAATGTATTTTTTGTTATTGTTGTTTTGTTTTGTTTTTAGTTTTTTGGGTTTTTTTAATGTTATATCACTGAAATAGTTTCAACACAATCATAGGAGCAGCATATTGTTACTGTAATTTTGTTTTATGTCAACACCATATATCTGGCCAGAAACAAGGAACCTAGATGTCCCTAAATTGAAGAATGGATAAAGTAATTGTGGTTCATTTACATAACAGAAAGCTGCTCAGCTATTAAAAACAAGAACATCATGAATTTTATAGGCAAATGTATGGAACTAGAAAATATCATCCTGAATGAGATAACCCAGGCTCATGCATAGTATATACTCATTTAAAAGTGGAGATTAGCCATAAAGTACAGGATAACTACATTACAACCCACAGATCCAGAGAGGCAAAATATCAAGGAGGACCCAAGGGAGAATGTTTGAGTCTTTTTGTGAATGGGAAATAAAGTACATACTGGAGGTAGATGAAGGGAGGAAACAGGGTGGGATTGGTGTTGGGGAGGAGAGATAGGCCGAAGGATCAGATATAGGGAAGACAAAGAAGAGAGAACAAAACTCAGCAGGAAGGAACATCTCTAGGATATGCCAGAGACATGGGAGGGGAAGAAGGGAGAGGGAGAGTCCACAGGATGACTATGGAGACAACTCTAGCTGAGATGGTTGACAGTAGGGGATATGGATTCAGAAGTGACCGTTTCCTGTAGCCAGGCAGGACTCAGTGAAGGGATAAGGACAGCATCCTTCCACAAAACCTTCAACCCAAAATGTGTCCTTCCTACAAGATGTATAGAGACAAAGATAGAGCCGAGATGGAGGGATTGGCTAGCCAAAAACTGACCCAAATTGAGACCCATCCCATGAGCAAGTACTAATCTCTGACCCTATTAATGATACTCTGTTCTGTTTGCAGACAGGAGCCTAGCATAACTGTTCTTTGAGAGATTCCACCCGGTAGTCAATAGAAAGAGATATAGAGTTCCATAGTTAAAACATTAGATGGAGCTTGGGGAGTCTTGTGGAAGAGTTGGGGGAAGGACTGAGGGATCTGAAGAGGATTAGGACGCCACAGGAAGACTAACAGAGTCAACTAACCTGGATCTTTGAGGGCTTCCAGAAATTGAACCACCAACCAAAGAATGAGCATAGGCCATACCTAACCTCCCCTCCACCCCCACCGCACATATGTAGCAGATGTGCAACTTAACCTTCATGTGAGTCTCCCAAAAACTGTAATGTAGACTGGCCCTGACTGTTTTTACTGCCTGTGAATCCTGTTACCCCAACTGGGCAGCCTTGTATGGCTTCAGTGTGAAAGATGTGCCTAGTCCTGTAATGACTTGATGTGCCGAGGTGGGGTGATAGCCAGGGGATGCTCCCTCTTCTCAGAGGAGAAGGGGAGTGGGGAGTTGGGTAGGATATGTGTTAAGAAGTACTAAGAGGAAAGATGGGGCTAATATTGTGATGTAAAGTGAATAAATAAATAAATAAATAAATAAAGCAAAAAGAAGTTTCAGTTAGTCCTCATTAGTGACAGTATGACAGGTAATCCTTTACATACTGTGTCCATGTTCAGATGCATGTAATGCAAGGAGAAATGGTGCAATTTCTTTTCTTTGGCAAAGCTAAATAGGAAAGAAAGAAAAGCCAGCAAGAAAAAAAAGTGGAAACACCAAGTACCGATCTAATTAATATACTAGATGACAGAAGGTTCCTGTGGAAAACATAGTTTGTCAGTGACAGATCCACTTGAATCCAATGGATGATAAAATGCATCACTAATTTTAGTAATTCTTATTCTTTATTTATGTTTTTGAACTCTTGTATCATATTCTTATCAAAACGTTTAGCTTTGAAAGGCAGAAGTTCTCTCAAAAGGTTATGGTAAATATGTACTTAATTAATTTAATATCCTTTGAATTTATCTTAAGTCAAAAAAAAAAGAAGACAGTGTATCTGGAGTTAGCTGATACTTATGTGAACAGTATATGTATGTAACAACTACGTTTCATCTCTGAACACTAGCAAAAAGAAAAGTGGAATTTATTTCCAACTAAGAATATGGATATATCAGTAGGCCAGGAGATGATGCAACATTCATTTCATGGACATGTATATGAACATTCCTAGGTGAAAGTAAAACCTTCAGTGAACAATTATACCATGCAATTGTAAGTAAATAAATATTATCAATGTTAGCAACTAACAAGATTACTGTAAAGACTCTTTCCCAAAACACAGATGTTTGATCTTGGAAAAATTATTTAACCTTGACTTCTTTGGCTGTGTAGTTGAAAAGGAAGGTTTACAAAAGCTTTGTTTGTTTGGTCCTAGTGTATTTGAGAAGACAGATATCAGATAGTGGATAGTATACTTTAGTGGTGAAGTATCCAGGATAAGAACTATAGATCAAAACATTAGTACTACATTTGCAGCCTCTATTCTACAGCTGTCACTAATTTATTTAATACAGTGGCTTCAGAGCTTTATAAACCACAAAAAGCATATTCACCTTGAAATGTTTGCAACCCGTTGATTATAAAACCATACTGTCAAAGCTGTACATTCCATTTTATTCCATCTTTGAGACTCTTGAAAAAATGTATTTACATCTCTAGTTAGGAAACAAAATTCTGTGGCATTTTAATAACAGCTGTATCTATGGTATATACACTAGAAAGTGAATAAGTCATGGGGTAAGAGATGGGAAAGATGTTTGTAGTATGACAACTTCAGAGTGTAATAGGCAGCTGAGAAAATGGCTCAGTGGCTATATGTCATGCTGAGATGGAAGTGAGAGAACATGAGTTCACATCCACAGAAGACATATACATCAAGAAACAGTAGTTAGTATCTATAATCCAAGTGCTTCCACCTCAAGATGGAATGAGGAGACAGAAGAATCCCTAGGAGATTGTAGATCAGGTGTCCTGGTATATGAATGCTAAATAGCAAGAGAAACTGTTTTAGACAATGGGAAAGGCAAGGACTGACACTTCAAGGTTGTCCTCTTGCCAATACACACATACTTTGGAACATGTGTGTCTTCATTTACATACCTATGATGCATAGACAAACACACAAGTGTACACACACATACAACACAGGAAGAGGTAAAAGCTAACTGAAGATGAAAAAAAGAACAGTAAATTTCGGGATATCTATAGACATATATTCCCAAGTGTACTCTTGAAGTTGGAGTATAAGAAATGAGACACTACCCAATAAATGGAGACATTAGCAACCTCTTTGTAAGATTAAAGATGAACAGTCCCTGAGGGGGCAAAGCTCCCTGTACATTTCCCCAGAGGTTGTTCACACTTTGCTTTAATAAATCTTCATTACATCCATACAGAAATCAATTAGGATGCCAGCCAACATGGCCTGAAAAATTATATCTTGGTGGCTGAAGAATAGGTTCTAGATTTCGCTTCACAGTCTATTAACTGTGCTGTCTTCATTACACTGCTGAACTGTTCCTGTGCACTTTCTCAATAACTTTCATTAAGTCAAAACTCATCTCAGGGAAGAAAGGGTGACCGAATAACATTGTAGAAGAATGTTGAAAATTCCAAAGCACTAATCCCACACTAGAAATTGTTGCTGTCTCTGTTATAAAATTAAGCCCAGTTGATGGCTATATATTAATTCATATAGATATGAAAAGTAAGTGCTTGACCTACAGAGAAATCTTTGTGGTGGAAAGAGTCCATGTTTCATATTACTAAGCCTTGCTGCAATGCTCAGGTCTAGGGGGACATTAGCTTTCCAATATATGTTTGTTTGACAATCAATTCTCTCTTATCATCTATAAGAAACAGAAACCTTCACAAATAATTTTTATGCAGAAAAGACACTAATTTAGCTAGGTGAGTGATTTTCTTTACCATGTCAGGAATATCCAAATTCAAATACTGGCTTTGCTATTCAACATTTTGAGTACCCAGTTTTAGCTTCGCTCTCTTCTTCTCTCATGGAATAAAGAATTTTTTACTTAGATGCTTATTAAAACCATGCATGACTTTAAGTACATCTAAAGTACACAAAATGATGTTTTTCTGAGCCTCAAATAGTTCATCAATAAATTCTGCTTTCTGTTTTCTCCTTTTGTTATTCTTGTCTACCCCCTTGAGTGATACATGTTCATATGAATAATCTTCTCTTGTAGTTATTTATGCTTTGCTGTTTTGTGTGGTCATATCTTGGTTTATGGATTGTAGACATAGAGCAGATATTTTGCAGTGAGTAGGCAGAAGGAGAAAGTTTTATCTTATATAGTTACTATATTTTATAAGAACAATGGTTTTGGCTGCCTCTGCTTGATAATCCTTTCTCCATCAGCCTGCCTGTAGATAAAAGTACTTTCTCTTTTTCATAAGAGGAGCCAGGCTGTTTGATGTCACTTTGAAAAGTTTTAAAGAAGATCCTGGAAGGAAACACAGAAGTAAAAAAACAGAGGCAGCTTCACAGGGAAACAATACTTCATTTCTGCCCACAGGAAACTTCACTATTCAAATGCATTCACTTTTCACAAAGCTTCTCCTCAATTTCAGCCCAAACATTGGAAACTGAGCCCATTAAATCAGAACAAAACCACTCTTGAAAACAGCTTTGGAAAAATACAATTTTGGCACAAAGGGATAAGAATCAAGAAGGATGAAAAATCAAAATGAAATTCAGCTCAAGAGAAGCAAGTTCTCAGGTGGGTAGTTATTTATGAAACCTGCAAAGTCACAATCAAAGGGAAAGGCTGTACTGATCAGAACACATTGTTCTACAGCATTGACAATTTTCACCTTTAAACCTTTAAAGGGTGAAGCAATTACAAGAGCCAAGAGTCTTACTTCATAGCATGGAGGGCAGCATAGTGCAGGTGTTTATCAGAACTCTTTCTTTATCCCTCTATGCTCTGTCAAATCCTTTCCCTTCTCTTTATACTCTTCTCATGTCCCACTGCACTTAGAAAGCAATCTCTGATCACTATGCTTGGCTATGCTTCCCCTTTCTCCAAAAGATTGGAAGCTAGAATTCTCTGAACTGTTCAGGAATGTTCAGTGCAGTGGTTAGAGCCCATATTGGGACAAAATGAAGAACTACTATCATACTGGTGGTATTCATAAAAAATACAATGGAAAAATTTATAAAAAATTCTGAGTTCATGTGTGTGTGTGTGTGTGTGTGTGTGTGTATCTTTCTCCTATGTGTGGGTATACAACAGAAAATATGTACATATTAGGAGGAAGTAAAAATTCCAGAGCAGTGGCAGATAAGGCAGATTTTGAATCAAACCTTTTATAAATGAATAGTTCAAGAATATCTCAATTGAAATATGACACTTTGTCAAGGGTATATAGAAGACCTTGTGCAGACTATGAGAGCTCCAATGGAAAGGTGCACAGCACATAGAGAGAGAAACAAGGATGAGACCCCAAGGTGGACCTCATCTGAAATGCCTAAAGAAAAGCCAACAGAATTTTGTGTCTGGTGAACATGTAGCCAAAACCTCTGAGATTATCAAAGGAGAGGCAGCCAAATATTTTGGAAGCTTCATCACAAGGCTAGCCTAGCTTCTTGCTCTGCTGGGATTAGGACTTAACCCTTTCTAGTAGTCAGGAGAGAAACACAGATGCACCCCTAATACCAGTCAAGATGCTGTGTTAAATATTGATGCTTAGGATGAGACTAGAATTATTGAGACAGTGTAAGAGGATGGAGCAGCATTTACAGAGTATTGTAAATGTTAAAACTTCAACTAGAGGTTTAACCAAAATATTTATTTTGGAAGTCAAAATATGATTTCCCTACTGAATAATTTAATGCATTCTGTATAACCAAATCAAAGAATCTCTGTTTCCATCTCTCCTGAAATAAAATGGGTAATAGCTCTTTCTTCTTCAAAGCCTTTTGTAAGTCATCTGAAATGCAGCCAGCAGTTAAGACCAGATTAAAATGATGACTACTTTAACTTTTGTTAGCATTCACTTGGTTCATCTCTACTAGATACAGAGTAGAGATGATTTAGAGAGAAAGTGTTTTCCAAAAAAGTGAGTAATAAATTACTTGCAGTCTTCAAATGTGAGTGGCTTATCTGCCATCTCCCTACCGTCATTGAGACAGCCTGAAAGGCCCATCATCTCTTCTTTTTGTTTTCACCCTAAACAGTTCCATCATCTCTTCATTTGGTATCTGTATTGCAGAATATCTAATACAGAAGTTCCCAGGACAGCCCTGCCTCCTTAAAGCACCCTCAAGCTCAAGCTGAGATTACAAAGAGAGAGCATGGATCCTTTGACGCTCCCCACCATTGACAACAGCAGCAAATAACAAAATACTGATTTAACTTGGTTACCTAAACAAGCAAACTTTTATTGAGACTTCGTTAAGTACACAAACACACACATACACTCATGAACAAATGTATACTATATATATTTGACATTATATTAAGAGTAAAATATTATAAATAAAACTGCTGTAACAGCACAAACTTAAAAACAATGTATGCAAATTCAATCTTGATATTATCTCAGTGTAAATCTATGGAGAGATCATTATGGTGTCAAAATGGAAATTTCAAAGTCAATACTGACATCTGAGATGGACTCATACTTTCAAGTGGAGGAGAAGGCAAGGACTGTCAGGGGAGTGTACTCAGATCAGCTTGGGGAATCAGCAAAGTAGTAGCTACAGAAGGCCTCCCATGTGAGCCACATTATAAAATCATGAGATTAAGTTGAAATTAAGTGTACATGATGCCTCTTCATTGGGGATTGATTCCGTATAATATTTTAATTCTGAGTGTTTCATCTGTCAGTCATCTGAGATGGATGGTATTCTCAGAATGTATTCATTTGTTATTATGGGAGATTCTGAGGGGATTTTACCTGGTTTGATCCTTAAGGAGCGTCTGAACTTTACTAGACAAATAACATCCATTTCAAAGTAGCTGCTTATGGTAATGCTTCAGATATTATTTCACTCAGAAGTGCTTTTCATTACAGAAATGACTCAGTGTACATTCTGTAATGAGTCCATTTTATAACACAAAACTGAATTTTACATTGCTATAAATAATGCATATAAACATCTCATTCACATACCCATTATCATTGATTCTTTTTATGAAGATTTATTTCTTATGTATATACATGTGAGTTTTCATGAATATATTTGTACCACATACATACAGCAGCCATGGAGGGCAGAGCAGAGCATCAGATCCCTTGGAACTAGAGTTTTCAGATAGTGTGAGTCACCATGTGGATGTGAGAAAATAAACATGGGTCACTTGCAAGGGTACTAAGCAGTCATACAACTGAACTATCTCTCCCATCACTTTGCTTATCCTTGACAACATTTCCACCTGTGGAAAATGAACATTTATGTATAAATACACAACTACAACACATCTTATGGACAGAATGTGTGTATTTTGGAATCTTAACCTCTAAGACGATGGTACTAAATGGATGTTTAGTTAAATGATGAGGTCATACAGTATTAAAGCTCCCATGGTTGGAATTTGTGTTCTTGTGAGGGGTTGAAAGCAACAGATTTCTCCTGCTGCTATGTGAGGACACAAAGAGAATCGGCCATGGGTAAAACAGAAAACACTCTGCCTTATAGTTTCCCTTCCCCAGCACTGTGAAAGACAAGCTTACTTTCTTAAAATGCCACCTGTCTGTGGTATATTGTTTCACCCACCAAAACACCTCACAATACACATGCATTTGTTGGTATATGTGTGTATGCACACTGCTTATGAGGTGCTTGATACAGGAAGCACATGCACCCTGAGCATGATGACTTTTGAGTAGACTCCGTATTTGCACAGAAAGTATGGGTTACTCCAGCTGATGGAACATGGAGATTGAAAAGGAGTATTTTGTTTACAAAAAGCACTAACCTATGTGGCCAGTTACTTGAAAGAGGTCTATAATAAAAAGTGGTGGAGCAGGATAGGGAACACAGAACCATTGACTGTGTATCTGTCCTCTAAGCTACCTGTTTGTCTTTATAATCTGTGAAGATGACCTTAAGGGTTAATTCACATTAGGTAAACTTCCTAAAGCATCTTAGAAAACCAGTATCAAAGGCCAAGTTCAAACTCAGTCCTGGGTATGTCCATGAGTCCTGATGAGAGGACATAGGCTAAATATTCACAAGAAAACATTTATGTAAGCTACAATCAAACCAGTGTATGTTACTTCCTACCTCTGTGTGTATGAGCTCCTGGTTACATGGAGTGACACATATATTACTTCCGTGGATTTTTTTAATGTTTGAATCCAGTTGCCAGTCACTCCGGTAATAATAATGCCAGTATATATAAATAGCTGCCTTCAGAAACCATCTATAGTATATTTGATATTATGGTGCTGTGGGTCACAGCTATTAGGGACCACTGTATGCTAGAAAATAATCTCACCAATTCAGAAGTAGGTTTAGGGCTCACAGAAAAACAGGATTCAACTTTAAAACTATGATGATAGAATTCATTAATAGCATTTCTGAAGGGGGTCCTCTGTTGCTACCCAGAAGTTCTATCATTTTGTGCTCTTGGTTTACTTACTGGTAGCATGATGAATGACCAACTTCCCCCAAAACATAACCAGAAGAGATCATGACAAACAGGAGCCAGTTATAGTTCAACATGGATGTGCCTGAGCAGATGGACCAACTTAGCCACAACTCTGAGTTCAGCCACTAGGACTATTCAGTGTAGGGAAAATACATTTTCATGTTGCATGAGGATAAACATCTCAGAAACTTCAACAGTTAACAAACTCCTCCTCTCAATCAGTGAAGTGGAGAAGAGTCTATTTATAAAGCTTTATTTAGATAATTAGCCAAGCTTAGTTACCTCATTGAAATGATAGTTGATTGTCATTTTCAAAACAGTCTCAACAAAGGGCATACTTTCCTGTGATGTGTAAATGACACCCAGATATAATATGTCAGAGGCCACCTGCATCCAGACTGCTTTCATTCTGTGGTAGAGGAAGTCACAATTCTTCCAGACTCCCATTAAGCTTGTATGAGAGAGTTAACTTATTGAGTATCTCCTTTGATGAGGAAATGAAATATGTATTATATGACATATACAATATACAATATTATATACATATACACATAAATCTACACATCTGCACATTCATCCATACACACACACACACACACACACACACATTTGTCTTGGGGAATAAGACCATATGCTGTTCATGTAGAGGATCATGGTCCAGTTCCCAGCACCCAGATAGCAACATCTGTGTTTGACATCAGTTCCAGAGGCTCCTGTGCCCTCTTCTGGCCTCTTTTCATTTATTTATTTATTTATTTATTTATTTATTTATTTATTTATTTATGGGATATTTTATTTACATTTGATATGTTGTCCCTTTACCCCATCCCCCACCCACCCAGGAACCCCCGATCCCCTTACCCCTCCTCCTTCTTCTCCGTAGATGTAACCCCCACCTACCCCCCCCACTCCCACTTCCCCACCCTCAAAATTCCCACCCCCTGGGGCGTCCAGCCTTCATGAGGTCAAGGATCTCATCTTCCACCTGTGCCCGGCAGGGCCCTCCACTCTTACATATTCAGCTGAAGCCCTGGATCCCTCCCTAAGTGCTCCCAGGCTGGTGGTTAGGACCCTGGGAGCTGTGGTTGGTTGGTATTGTTGCTCTCCTCATGGTGCCACAAACCCTTTCAGCTCCTTCAGTCCTCACTCTAACTCCTCCATTGAGAACCTCATGATCAGTTCAATGGCTAGTTGTGAGCATCTGCCTCTGAATATGTCAGACTCTTGAAGGCCTCTGAGGTGACATCCATATCAGGCCCTTATCAGCATGCACTCCCTGACTTCCACATCAGCATCTACCTTTGGTGACTGCACATGGGATGGATACTCAGGTGGAAAGGTCTTCAAATGGCCCCTCCTTCAGTTTCTGTCCCTCACTTTGTCTCCATATTTGCTC
>NW_021620516.1:722706-828049 GCF_004785775.1 Grammomys surdaster
CCAGACTGATTTCCAAAGTGGTTGCACCATCTTGCAGTCCCACCAACTGAGGAGTGCACCCTCGCCAGCATCTACTATCACCTGAGTTTTTAATCTTAGCCATTCTGACTGGTGTGAGATGGAATCTCAGGGTTGTTTTGATTTGCATTTCCCTGACGACTAAGGATGCTGAACATTTCTTTAGGTGCTTCTCGGCCATTCGAGTTTCTTCCCTTGAAAATTCAATGTTAAGCTCTATACCCCATTTTTAATAGGGTTATTTGGTTGTCTGGAGTCTAATTTCTTGAGTTCTTTATATATATTGGATATTAGCCCTCTATCAGATGTAGGATTGGTAAAGATCTTTTCCCAATTTGTTGGTTGTCGTTTTGTCCTATTGACAGTGTCCTTTGCCTTTCAGAAACTTTGCAATTTTATGAAATCAACTCAAACAAATCAGTAGCCTTCCTCTACATGAAAGATAAACAGACTGAAAAAGAAATTAGGGAAATGACACCCTTCACAATAGTTGCAAATAATATGAAATACCTTAGTGTGAATCTAACCAAGCAAGTGAAAGACCTGTAGGACAAGAACTTCAAGTCCCTGAAGAAAGAAATCGAAGAAGATCTCAGAAGATGGAAAGATCTCCCATGCTCATGGATTGGCAGGATTAATATAATAAAAATGGCCATCTTGCCAAAAGCAATCTACAGATTCAATGCAATCCCCATTAAAATCCCAACTCAATTCTTCACAGAGTTAGAAAAGGAAATTCTCAAATTCATATGGAATAACAAAAAACCCAGGATAGCGAAAACTATTCTCAACAATAAAAGAACTTCTGGAGGAATCACCATCCCTGACCTCAAGCTGTACTACAGAGCAATAGTGATAAAAACTACCTGGTATTGGTACAGAGACAGGCAGGAAGATCAGTGGAATAGAATTGAAGACCCAGAAATGAACCCACACTCCTATGGTCACTTGATCTTTGACAAAGGAACTAAAACTGTCCAGTGGAAAAAGGACAGCATTTTCAACAAATGGTGCTGGTTCAACTGGAGGACAACATGTAGAAGAATGAAAATTGATCCATTCTTATCTCCTTGTACAAAGCTCAAGTCTAAGTGGATAAAGGACCTCCACATAAAACCAGATACACTGAAACTAATAGAAGAGAAGGTGGGGAAGACCCTCGAATACTTGGGCACAGGGGAAAAGTTCCTGAACAGAACACCAATGGCATATGCTCTAAGATCAAGAATTGACAAATGGGTCTTCTGGCCTCTTAAGGCACCAGATGTATAGTACATACACAAATGCATGCCAGCAAAACATTCATATGGATCAAAATAAGTAAATGCCATATTTTTAAAAAAGACTTCTGCTACTACAGGAGTGTCATGACTACATTTCAAATGTCACTGGGCATTATTTCATGTATAAGCAAAATCTGTGCTTAGATATGATTTGAATATAAGAAATGTTTATTTCACCTGCTGGTATATGGGCACAGACCTTCCCGGTTAGAATGTACATTTATAGACCCTAAAAGTAGTGTAAGAAGTCTAATTTTAGGCTGCATTATTTTTAGTTATTAAAACAAAATCCAGTTTGTCTAAGTAAAACTTTAAGCATGCCACAAGGGAGACATTTACAACGTTGAATAAAACATTCTGAACCTTATTAATAATTTCAACCTAATAATGATGTATCAATTTATAATTTTAAAGTATTTAAGATATACTACTTCAACTCTGATAATTCTATTATTAAAATATTGACTTATTAGAGCAACATGATTTCACATAGACAAATTACTTGGCTGCAAGTGTATTTTCTAAGACCTTATTTTGTTTTATCACATGAACCACAAATGATATTTTCAAATAAGTAACACCATCCTTGAATTCATCAAAATGACTTCAGAGTAACATTTTGCTTCATCTTATAATATGCAATTGAATATTTGTATCCTTTAACACAAGGCTATTAAGTGTCAAGAATAGTCCAGGCTGATGCTGAAGCTAACCAGAAAGTAGGAAAACAGTCCAAGAAGAAAACTCTCAAAGTTTATATACAGAGGATTTTAAATTACTGACTCTGTCTTTTCTTTACGTTAAATTTAAAAATAGAAGATAATATCCCTAGATAATAGCCTTATGTAAAGGAGATGATAAATCATTTTTAGTCATTCATGTCAAGATTTAGTTAGAGTCAGGTTTACGTGAAACAAGAAAAAAGATGGCTACATGTTTATTCTACAGGACACTATACATAAAGTAATATGAAATGGCAATAATAGTTTATTCTAAAATACAGTGAAATGATAGGCAATATTTACAATAGTTATGCATACATTTTGGGGAAAAACAGAATGAAAGAAATATAACAAATTCAAGCAATTCAGGAGCCTGGTAGCCCTATCATAGACAGTAAACTGTATTTTCATAGAAGTCAGATGAGGATTTGCATGTGGCCTTTGCTGAAAATTGCATGGCTACTCTGTTAAAAAGTAGAATTGACTCAAGTTTGAGTTAGGAACATTATACAAAGCAGTTGATAACTAACTCCAGTCTAGGATTAATTATAAGAACCAATTATTAAGCATAGTCCTTGGGCGTAGAGAATTGTTCCCTAACAAGTATGGTTGGTATTAAGACTCCCTTTCCTCAGCTAAAACTGAGTAAGAACAATAGTCTTGTTAATTTGCAACAATTGATACCTTGAATGATACTTTGAAATTGGGAATTCTCATTCTAATCAGGTTAGATATAAAAATGGCTCATTAGAGCTTAGGCTATAAAAACTGAACAGTTAAATTAAGAATTGAATACTAATTCATTTGGAGAACAATTTTATTAAAAATTCTGTTTCATTCAATGTTGTCACATAGTGGAGCCTCAACATTATAGGGCAAACGGATGAGGATTACTATTCCTTCTGCTATACTAACTTTCTCCAGGACCTTGAAACTTTGTTAAATCATTCATGGTTCACCAAGCACTTTCCAGTTCATAAAGCACATAAACCCAAAGCACACAGAGACTTGTCATGCTTCACAAAGTTTTCTATTGTCAATACCTAGAACATCGATGGCCCTAGGTGACTATGTATTTTATGTATGGATGGGTGGCTCTGTCACGCACACTTCCTTCAGCTTCTTCTACACTTGTGTAAAGGTGACCTGTAACAGACTTTTGAATTTTTTCTTACAAATATAAGTGCTCACATTTGCTTCAAATTATATAAAAATTCAGTGTAATTCTAGTCTTTTTCAAGATCCCAGTGAGAATTCTTGAATCATAGGAAAGCTATCATCTTTATTCATATTCTTGTACAAATTACTTTGTCAAGCATGGAATGGATTGCAAGAAATGCATATTTCCTTCAATTTATAAATCAAAGACAGACAAAATTAATTTCTTTCTCTTTTCTTATTTCCTTCCTTCCTTCCTTCCTTCCTTCTTTCCTTCCTTCCTTCCTCCCTTCCTTTATGTCTTCCTTCTTCTTCCTCTCCTTCTTTCTTCCCTTCTTTCTTCCCTTTCGCTCTTTCTTTCTTTCTTTCTTTCTTTCTTTCTTTCTCTCTTTCTTTCTCTCTTTCTCTCTTTCTTTCTTTCTTTCTTTCTTTCTTTCTTTCTTCTATTGACTATTTACTAACGAGAGCATAGGAGAGAGCTGTTGGAATGTTTATATCATGAATTCAGCTTAAAGACTCAGAGATCTTAATTTTGTTAATTAGCAACACTTTTATTTTTTATTTTTCACTGTACATCAGAAAGGACACTGACTCTGTCATCTGTTATTCTTACAGAGAAATTAGTTCATAAAATTCCTGCTAGGGACAAACACTTCCATGCCACATAACCTTGCACACTGGGCCAAAGTCAGTGATACCGACCCACTAACACCTTCATAGGAAATTTGAATTAGGGCTCACAGACTATATCGCATGACTTAGGATTCTTTCTGATAAACTTTAGCATCACTGTGTGTATTCTTAAAATAACCGTTTTATTTTCTCAGGTTAAGAACATTTTCTCACTGGTGAGTATAACTGGTGATGGTGGTGACCCATCCTATAAGGAATGGGAATAAAGCATTTTCTGAGACAATCTCATCACTTTACAGTTGTTACTGGAATGGGTTTCATACACAAACATGCCATTATGTTTTGTTGGCAGCTTTGCTACCATCATTTTATAGTGGGAGAATGTGAGATCAAATAACTTTCTCTGAGAAGCTGTGGAAATTGGTAGAATTTGATAGGATTATGTCCTTTAAATCATCTCACCATTCATTTAAAAAAAAAAGAGAGAGAGCATTGTGTTTAGAGAATGGGAAATGCCTGGGAAAGTGTAATATAGGATCTTCCCTGTTTGATGCCTAATGAAAATAGGTACCTTGCTAGGTGCAGTTGGAACAGAAGTGACTAGTTACACAGGCTGTTTTTATTTATTTGTTCATTTTTCAGACATGTTTACTGGAGCTCACAATTCCATTGGGATAGTATGTCATCATGGCAGGCAGGCAGGCATGGCAGCAGGAGACAAGCAAGGCAACAGGAACAGTAAACTGGGTGCAGACATCTTTATGTTGTTATTGTTTGTGACTTGAATTTCCTACCCAACGTATTTGCAGCCTAGCTTTGTCATTGGACTGGGAAGAGGGAGGAGGAGCTAGGAGTTGGGAGGAGAGAGGAAAGGAAGAAGGGAGGACAGGAGGAGAAGCAAATTGGCTGCTAGTGTCTCTAGCAGTCTCAGGTAGTTATTTGTATCATGGTTAGCTAATTGGGATAACAGCTCTAATTGTGTGGGCATCTTGTGTATTGAGTATTTGCTGATATATAAATCTATTTGATTAATCTTTAAGCATCTAAAGTTTTGATTTACTTGGTTTTTGGGTGGTGTGGTGGCTGACTGTGGGGTGGACTACCATGGTGTGGGGCTAGCATGGCCCTGCAGGAGAGCTTGTTGAGATGAGAACACCCGGCTGGGCCAAGGTAGCATGCCAGTATTGCTAAATTCTGTCAACATGGCACCAGAACAGGTAGCCAGTGGTTGCCTTTACACTGCAGCCAGCTGCCACTTTTTCAAATATCTCCAGCAACAATTGTTGTTTTCCTACTTTTTTCTTTTTATATTATATCTTATTATTATTTAAAGCAATTTAAACATGTTTTGATCATATTCTTCCCCTCTCTTAAGTCCTTCCATATCATTTCTCCCTTCTTATCTACTCAAATTGATAAGTACTTTCTCCAAAAAACAAGAAAAACCAATACAACCAAAAAGCCATAAAAAAAAATGGAAGAGCACCTGTCAAAATTCAATGTATACCAAACTGTAACCTAGTAAAACACACAAAAACTTGTGGAGTCCAGAATATGTTGGTCAACTACCCTGAACATGAAGCTTTCCCTAGAGTGGTTTTTGTTTGTTTGGTTGGTTGGTTGGTTTGGTTTTGGAGTTTTTTGTTTGTGTTTTGTTTTTAACTAAAGTTAATGATATAACAAATGGCACACTTCCTTATGGACATAAGAGGAAACAAGTAAATATCACTAACCTCATCACATCAACAAGGAAATGACCAACATTCAAAGTCAAAAATAAGTGGTAGAAGACAATGTAGAAATGTGTTGTCATAGATATATAAATAATTTTGAAAAGCAAGTGTTTGGGTGGTTAGCTTAAACTAACATTGCACTGGTCACTAAATAAACTTCTTAATAAGAGAAAACTATGAAGATTCTTTTAGGCTGTTGGCTCATCTAAAAGATGGTGTTAATGTTTTATAGGTTATTTTGAAGATTAGATAATTTGGTTAAGAAGATAATAAATAGAGCGGCTATGGAAATGGCTGGATTGACAAAGTGCTTACCTCACAAACACTCCTCAAAAACAAATTGCAACAGTGGAAGCATATTATGGTGGTTTCAATAGAAACTTCTCTGTGGTGGTTTAAATAAGAATGACCCTCATAGACTCAAATACTTGATGGCTTGCCTCAGGGAATAATACTATTAGGAGGTATGGATTTGTTGAAATAGATGTGGCCTTGTTAGAGAAACTGTGTCACTGTGGAGGTGGGCTTTGAAGTTTCGTATCCTCAAGCTATGCCCAATGTCATACACAGTCTCCTTCTGCTGCCTGCAGGTCAAGATATAGAGCTCTCAGCTCATTCTTCAGCACCATGGCTCCTTGCAGGCTGCCATGTACCCACTCTGCTGATAATGGACTTAACCTTTACTCCACTACAGTTAAATAAGAATTGGCATGGGCACCATGTGTCTTCACAGGAATAGAACTTTGACTAAGACAGAAGTTTGTACAAGGCAGTGGAACATTGCTGTGACAAGCCTGACCATGGTGCTTGTTGATGAAATGTGAACTTTGGATTAAAAATGCAGTTGAATGCTTTAAATGGAGCATAATGAGTCACACCAGTACAAGCATGGAAGACTGTGGTACTGAGAGCAATGCAAACTGTGACAGCCTGGCTCATGAGGTTTCAGAGGAGAAGAACATTAGTAAATGGCCTAGAGACTGTTTTTGTGATATTTGGGTAAAGAGTGCAGCTGCTTTCTGCCCTTGTCTTAAAAATCTACCTGAGACTAAATTGAAGCGTTTCAGATTCAGGGCTTTGGCAGAGGAGATTTCAATACAGCCACATGACTCTCTGTCACGTGGTAATTAGTGGCCATTTTTATGCAGATCTATATTGAAAATGAACAAGTGAGGCAAGGAAAAATACAAAATGATGTACAATTTGAGGAGAAAATATATCCTAAAAAGTACGATGAAGCAAAGTCTATTGCTTAGGAAGATAAAAAGCTTAATGGAAATACTGATGCTAAATGGAAGAAAGGGTCTTGCCATAGTCAGAGAGTCTCTTCACAGAAATAAAACATTGACTAAGAAATGGGTGTAGTCCTAACACTGGGAATATCAGACAGAGGAGCATCTCCAGAGCTTACTATTTGGTTAATCTTAAACACCGAGTTCCAGGTTCAGTGAATGATGCTAAATAAATAAATAGTGTAAACTTGCTTAGACAGGATATATGAAGTAATCTTTTTAAGATATACAGCTTATATGAGATAAAGATATGAGATAGCTTGACCCCTCATGGTTATCTAGAATTCTTTAGTGAGGCACTGGTTGGAGCACAGAGCATGTGTGAAACAAGCACATCATGGTACCCTTAGACTCTGTTATATACACTGGTTGCTGAGTTGCCTGGGAGCTAAGAGTTTTAAACAGAAAAGTACTATTGAGGAAAGAAAAGTAGATTTAGAAACCTGTGCCATGATACCTGCCACTGAACCTCTAAAATCTATAGTGTGACCTCAGAGAAATTCAAGGAATACAGGAGGCTGTGAGTAAAGTGTTCCCACATGAAAACAGGATGGGAAAGTATTTGGGTCAAGACCAGCTTGAGTCTGAATTACTTACTCATCCCAGGGCTCCCTCACAAGAGACCCCAAACCATATCATATTAGTAAGAAGGAACAACCTACAAAATAGAGACTACTGGAGCTCTGTCCAGCAAAGGTTAAGAGCCGCCCTACAAAGAAAATACACTGATTTTTGATTTGTTAGAACATTAAGCTTTAGAAAATGCTTAATAAAACTATCACAGTAGTCTGAATGCAACTTAAATTACTGTCCATTCAGTAAAGCAGAAATAAGTAAATCATAGCCAGGGTATACAACAGTCAGAAGAGGCACACAAAGACAGGGAAGAAAAAGGAAATTAGTGATGTTCCACTTAAACCACGAACACAGAAAGAAACAGAAGATACAAAACTACTAAATTGAATGATCTAAATAAAAATATACAAGGTATCAAACTGTGGCTTTGAAAATTAAAAAATAGTAATACAAGAACAGAAACAGCAGAAGAGAATATTAAATAAATTTAAGAAAAAATTGAGAAATACAGATTATTTGTATAGTCTCATAGAATCAAAGACTGAAAACAACAAATCTATTTCAATAAGGCATCGGTTACCTTTGAATAATCTCAGATTAATATATGATATCATTAGAGCTTTAAAAGCAAGTGTTGTAGGATGGGAAAGATGTATGAAATTATGAATGAATTTTTTTCTAATTTGTGACTTTTGTCAAATACATCAAATAGGAAAATCAAGTAGAAATAGAGAGTGTTTTAAATACAAATGTGTTACTTCTGTAGGTGTCTAAAGAGTAAATATATAGTTGACAGCCTCAACAACAACAACACCACCACCAACAATATGACTTCTCATTTTCCTGACATGTAGTTATTACAGCAATATGAGCACAAGGGGCTACTCTAATTGATATGGTAGTAAGCAGAGTTGAGATGCACTGAATTATAACTGTTGTACTTCAAGGAGGAAAGGGGAGTTGGCTGTGCAAGGAATGAATATAGAAAAGTCACTGCAGTTCTCAGTCTCTTTCGACACACAAGCACATATATACACAAACTGTTTATTTGGAAAGAACAAATACTAATGTTCTTTGAAGGATACAAATAAGCAAATCTCATACAGAAATGATTTCTAATTGTCCTTCTCAGTGCTAGAGGGAACTGAGAACGTTGCCAGGGAGACCCTCAAATAGGAGACATTCTGATGGCGCAGGTTGGGCTGTAGGCCAGAGAGATGGCTTTACAGACAGATGGATTTTGACTAGACAGTAAAGGAAACAGTAACCAATGTACTAGTAGAAGGTAAACTACTGAAATGCAAAACAGTCCCCCATGCAAATTAGCATTCTTAAAGATTTGTTTTGAGCAAGTATGTAATATATAAATAAACCCTTGCTGCAAAATTAGTGTGTATGTCTGTTTAATGCTGAGCAAGGGATGTCATGAAGCAGTATAAGTATCAACCTAAACAATAAGAATGCTGTTCTTAAATCTCTCTGTAACATGGGAAGTATCACTTCTTTACATTTTTTTCAACACAGATCATATAAGTACACTGTTGCATTTTGGGTGTTCATTCCTTCATCTGAGAAATAAATCTTTGAATTAAAAGTCCCCTTAGCTCATCTTCACTTTAATAGTCTATATATACTCTCCTCTTTCTTCAGAAAGAACATCCACATTTATACAAACTCAAGCACCATGACTAAATCCTCCTTGACATTTAATGAAATGTTACATTTGCCCCCCAACTTAAAAGTGATTATTCACCATGGCCAAATGCTTATAGCCAATAGCCTCTGAGGTGACAAGCAGGGAAGGAGACATTCATTCTGATGTCTTTATTTGAAACTCTCAATGGCCTCTAAACATATATTTAAAGTTCCCTTTGCAAAGAAATATGCCACATGCTTCATATAATGCTGGCTTTCTAAAGAAGAGAGTGAGGTCACGTGAAACACAGGACAACCCCATCTAATTTATTGAGACATAAATCAATTCCAATAAGGATATTAGAAGAGAAAGGAGTGTGTTTTTATAGACTGTAGAGAAGTAATAGTTGAAGAAACAACTTGAATGGACTGAGGATTATTGGCTCCTGGGAGACTTTTAACTGAAGTACAAATTCCCTGAGTGCTCTTGTAGGTCTTTTGTTTTCTAAGGGTGTTCTGGAGCTCACTGAAAACCAACTACTTTTTCTTCCATCTCGATGAAAAGCACTTCTTTGTCTGACTTGATTACTTTTAGGCATCTATATAAATATCTATTGCCATCATTTGTATGTGAAAACTGAAGGACTCAAATGGTCATCAAAAGCTCTTTTACTGGCTGGTGATGACAGTTGTTCATTCAAAAGGACAGCTAAGCTTTATGATCTATGGTGAGCCATCCACTGAAGCAAATGCCTGGCTTACAGTGGATCTCAGGTAGACTGGAATACTTCGCTTTAGGGTACGTCAACAGTGATTTGTTTCCTTTTATCTTACATGGGTTGGAATTTACTTTCATTGTCAGGTCACTTCATCAGATTGTCCACTTGTGGAAGGCATGATACAACTTCATTCATAGAACTGCCCTGCGGAATTTGTTCTGGTAAACATTCACTGTAGCCATTCCCTCTGAGGTTGCATTATAAGATCAAGTTAACTGACTGTCTATTGTTAGTCCTGGTAGATGAGGAGGTCATAGCAGGGCAGCCTGAAGAGTAATGTAGTGTGGAAAGAAGGAGGATGGGATAGAAAGATGGAGTGGGGAGGGCAGGACAGAGGGAAAAGGGAGGGAGAGAGGGAGGGACAGACACTTGGAACTGAAGCTTTTCATATAAGTGAAGTGTTTCAAGTAGACAGTAGAAAGGGTAAGGGGTGAGCCAGGGCTGCTGCTCTATCTGAGCTGTAGGCAGAGATCAAACACCAGAAGCCGTAGCAACTCTGAGATGTCAGAACATAAGCCACAAGGAATCTAGTTCAGAAGACATCACAGCTGAAGCTTTAGAGTCATGTCAAAGATTAAATCTGCTACTACAAAGAAAGAAAAGGTAAGAAAGAGGCTTGAAGCAGCCAGCAAGGCCAGTCATGGAAGACAGATGTGAAGAGCATTCTAATTCAATTCAGAAAAAGAGTTCTTGTTGGCAAGAAATCTTGTTAATGAGCCAGGTGCCACAATTCTTTTGTTGTTGTTGTTTCATATTCTCTCTCTCTCTCTCTCTCTCTCTCTCTCTCTCTCTCTCTCTCTCTCTCTCTCTCTCTCTGTGTGTGTGTGTGTGTGTGTATGTGTGTGTGTGTGTTTGTGTGTTGAGTTTGTGTGGTGCTTACATATAATACGTGTATATTATATGTACATGTATTTTCGTATACCTGTTGGAAGATATGTGTGGAGGCCAAAGATTGTTGTTTGTTTTTCTATATTGCACTTCATTTTATTATACAACACAGTATTTTTTACTGATGCCAGAACACACTAATTAATTTTTTTTGGTACCTCCCATTTCTACTTCCAAAGGACTTGGTTTGCAAGTAGGCAATTATGCCTACCCTGTTCATTTTTTAATGTGGATGCTATGTTCCAAGCTCCAGTGCTCACATTTTTGTAGCAAGCATCTTATCCATTGTGCTATTTCTTCAGCCTCAGGAACTTACATTCCTGGGTTAGAAGCAAACTGGACATGCTGGATGATAAAATAGTCTATAGAAGAATTGCTGTTAGGATTGTTATATAGTCTCCAAAACTAAAGAGTGTCCTTCCAACTCAAGAATAAGGTAACAATAGCTTGTGCTACATAGCTAGTCTACATATGGGCAGAACCTGCTTCAAAGTTGCTATCTCATTGGCTAAGTCTTATACCAAATCTGCAAATGTCCATCAATCAACACACTGATGTCCTTCTGTAGTGTGCCCACTCCAGAGACTTGGAGTACTACATGGGGATAGAAACAGTGTTTCCTGTCATCATACTTTATGAAAAAAAAATGTTGACATCCAGGTATGCCCTCCCTACTCACAAATATTTGAGAATGCCCTCAAAGAGTACGTGTTGAGGTAATACCATGTTTGCTCATCTCAGGCTGTATTCAGTCTTTACAGAGGAAATTCCAAAATTGTTTCCCCTGGGACAGACTCTTGGATCTTTCATTGCTCACAATATATAATAAAAGAAATTGGTTCCTGTTTTTAGGACTAGCAGAGGCTTCTGTAAGACTTGTCACTGGGTTTTAGTACCTTTATTCCCCTCAAATCCTTCTCGGTATGATGGTGATTTAGAATAGACAAGTGCTTAGCAGATAAGACCCCTTTTTCCTTTTTCATCCACTTTTTTTGTTCAGAAGGCTGCTTTTAAATTTTAGCTTTATTTTCTCCTAGGATAAATTCATTCTGTGCTATTCTCAAGAGCATCCTTTGTACAGACTCCCTGCCAGATAAACAACAGATCTTTCAACAAGCCAAGAGATGTCTCAGTGCTACAATAAATTTCCATGAAAACCTTTGTCCATAGCATTGTACCACTGTTCTTTAGCTGTGGCCATAGATGCACTGAGGTTCCCAGGCCTCATGTAGACACAGAAATGTGAGCCTGCTTCGGTGTTAGGAAGGCCTGAATCATCAAGGGTTTGCTCTCCAAACTCAGAGAATCTAAATTGCTGCATCATCATTTATAAAGAGTAAGAGTCTCTTGAGACTTCCTGGAACACAGGTGTATTTTCTAAGCTGTTGTGCTCTCTGTAAACTGAGAAGGCCTTTAAAGGCTCCTTTAAGTGTGCCATGACATTTTCCTGGAAAACTATCTAGAAATGTCAACCATCACCTTATTTATTCCAGGAAGACTTCATCTTTCTTTTGTTGAATTTTAAGTTTTCTTTTATTTTTCTGTCTCTCCATCATCTATCTACCTTTCTGTTTATCACGTATTCATGTTGGAAATTTCCCAAAACAAGGCCCTACATCAGGATTTTGACCAAAGAAGAATAAAGCCACAAAATATTTGGCTTCTGCTACTCATGGATATAGGTCACATCTGACAGTTTTCTAAGATGACTGCAATTGTACTCATTCTGCCATTAGGAAACGGAAGCCCAGAACAATTGAGCAACTTCTCCAAGACCACATGGTTGTCAAAAGACAGAGGAAGACTTTGAACCTGTATTTTTTCCAAATATAGCCCCTTCTCATTTGTTGAATTGCCCCATCCCTCTGTTAGCCTCCATTTTCTTTGAATCCAGTAACATTACATCTTTGGCGGACTTAAAGTGTTTTAAATGTGAATTGACTACAAAATGTGAGTACAAAGACACACACACACACACACACACACACACACCTTTTCTACAACGTGAAGTTGATAATTCCTCTAAAAGGTGAACCTACTTGGCCAAAATTTTAAGTATATTAAGCATTAAAATACTGTGTTTACTTTAATTCATATACATTTTGTTTCTCTTTGTTTTCCATGAGTATATCAAAATGCACACAGAGTTTATCTTCATAAGATTCTGAAAACAGTGTAGAACAAGAATTTTTACTTCCTGTAAGTTCTGAGTAGTGATGGTAAAGGCAATCAGACTGGAAGCCAAATTCTAAAGAGGTCTTACATACAAGAGGAACTTGTGAAGAGGACCAAAAATGTGGACAAAAATAAGAAGGAAACCACAAGCTGAAGTTCCACAAAACAAAACAAAACAAAAAAAAACAACTTGATTAAAAATAACTTCAATGGATATCTTCTATTATTTTAGAGCAGTGTGTTATAAGGCATAAGAATAGCTTCCATGAGTCTTCTTGTATGCAAATGATAGCATGTATATTCAATGTATAATATAATTATACTACTCACAACTTTAATGACTACTGGCATTTTATGGAATAGCAAGCTAAGATATAAAATGATTGGCACCCAAAATCAGTCAGTTTTCAAAGCAGTATATAACATTGCTTCAAGCTTTGTCCCACCAACAGTAGACACTTTTGCTACCTCTCTTCTTTTATTGCTTGAGTTCACCCACAGCTCAGTTGAGGCATTTGCTCAGAGGCTCACAAGGCTATAATCAATGTTTTCATTGAGCTGTATTTTTTCTAGGCCCCGATGAGATAAGATATTCCCCCTGTCTCTTAGTCATTGCTTCCACAGACTGCTATATGTCTTAGGGATTATGCACAGTTTCCATCGAAGTGGGCTTCCTTACTGTGACTATTTACCCCACCAAACATGCTGGAACAATCTCTAGAGTAAACCTGGAAGGAAGACACCATCTTATGTATTACACAGTCATGAAATGATAACTCTGTTTATCATAAATCCATAGTTACGGGAAAAGCAAAGATTCTATGCCCAGGAGAACATTTCCCAAGTACATAAATATTGTAAGACAGGACTTGTTGGGGTTTATGTAAGAGTCTTTGTCATCCAGCTGCAATGTGAAAATCAGAGGATATAATTCTAGGGAACTCCTAACGAGCATTTTGCCATTGAGTCTGGAAGCACAGTTATCAATAGAGATTTGGGTAAGAGCAATTTTACAGAAGTTTCTTGTATAAATTATTACTATGACAAGTGTTTCAATCATCCCTCAGTCCATGCTCTATTTATGTTTTGATTTCTTATTTCCATTTTTACTTCTCCCTTTTCCCTCCCTCCCTCCCTCATTCTCTCTCTCTCTCTCTCTCTCTCTCTCTACCTCTCTCTCTCTCTCTCTCTCTATCTCTATCTCTATCTCTATCTCTATCTCTATCTCCATCTCTATCTCTATCTCTCTTCCCCCTACCCACATACACTTTGTTTTCTTCACAAAAGAACTTATTCTGCAGCCCAGGCTGCCCTAAAATTATCTCCTGTAGCTCAGGTTGGCTTTGAATATGCAATCTTATTCTTACTGTCTCTGGAATTCTTCTCTCTCTTAAATACTCAACCACTGTTACTATGTTCATTCGCAAACTTTGTTTACTGTACTAAACCAGTGATCAGAATATTGTCATTTGCCAGGGACTTTGAAGCACACGTTTACATGAACTCACAACAAAGTCATGAATTGAGCACATGAATTGTCATTATAAATTATTGTACTGAAAATGACTAGACCACAAATGCAGTTTGTTTCATTTTTTTTCTATTCTGGATCCTTCCTTTTAGGAAGTATAATGTAATTGGAATTCCATGGGGACAGTGAAGTCAAGTTGACCTATGTTTAAAAATGGCTACTAGCCAGGAAACATCTGTAAATCTCATGGATGAAAACCTGAGCTTTACAGAAACTGGACAAGGTTAAGGTAATGCTAACAAACTCTCAGTGTAAAGCCTGCTTGCTCATTTCTCCATCTTTCCTAATTGAGGAAATGAGGAACCCGGCCTTATGGAAAGCATGTATAGAATGATGTATAGAAGTTAAACATTTAATTCTTTCACTACATATTTTAGTGCAAATGAACAAACAAACAAAGGCTATAAATCAGATAAATGCAATCTTCTGTTTAATCCTTGCAGTCACTTTTAAATAGAGTCAATAAAGCCAAGTAGAAACTGGTAATATTTGCTCAATTATTTTCTGATGAGAATAATGAAAAATGAATGAGTATAGAGTAAGTCAACAAAAGAGAAGCTAATGAATGGTAAGTAAATCAATCAGCCTTTAAAGCAGAAGCTAGTATTGGACAAAGAAGATAGCCTTGATAATGCCTGTCTAAGGAGGATCGGTCTTCCCTTCCACTGTCCATAGAAAAAGAAAGACGCAGATACCAAGGAAAAAGAAGTGTGAAGCTCACTGATTCAATACTTATTCAATGTGTTCTTTATATTATGTCTGTAATGATATTTCCTCATGAGAAGATGGTAAAAATGGAAGCCATCTCCATGAATATAGGCAGACAGGATCAAATCAGTAACCACTGTCCTTGGCTTCTTTCCACTCACTGTTATCTGGTTTATTAATGATGTTTTAGCATATGAAAGTTACATGGATAACTGAGTTGTGACTTTGTACTCATGTCCATACCTGACTTTCCAGCCACATGTAGCCTTTTGCCTTAAGATAACATGCAGGTAATAGTTCAGAAAAAGTCAGTCATTTGAGAGTATTTGAATAAACTTATTTTCTGTAGGAGTCTACCATACTTGTAAGCCTGGCTTCACTCACTTACATCCTCTTCAGATATTCATACTCCTCACTCATAACTTTCTGGCCAAACCCAAATTAGTCACCAGTTCTTAGCTTTCTAATCAAACACTAGGGAAACAGGTGGCCATAAGGACACATTAACAATTGGACATTATGAATTACTATACAGGAGATAAGTGGGCCATAAATGTATTTCCATTCCCTCAATCTATTTTATTTATTTTTATTTTTTTATCTCTAAATGTATAATTTATTTACCTAAAGATATTTTTTTCTCAAATCGTAATTAATTCACACAGGGGTTATAAACACAGATAGGCAGGATGTGGGGAAGGGAATGACACTGGAGTGTGGGTGTTCAGGGGGGACACAGATATCTTCAGAACCGGGTATCAGCTAGGTCAAGGTTCAGGGGACAATTCACTATGACTCTGCCTATGACTCGCTTGTCCTTATCTAAGTTGGTATTGTCTGCCAAGGCTACCTACTTACAAGGTCTATGACTACTCAGGCTTATAAATTTCCACAAAAGCTGCCTGTTGACATTAGCTTATAGCCATCTGTTTCAATGTTTTTCCACTGAGACCCAAGACTTGGTGTTAGTATACATGTATGACAGGCCTATTGCTGCCTCAATCTATTTTAAATGTGTTTTTTTCCCAGAGATCTTGTCAATGTGGCAAGGTTTTTGGATCTGACAACAAATAATCAATAAGTTAAATAATATACTAGAATAAAATTATGAGTTTAACGTAGAGTTTTTGGCTATATGGTCAAGAAATATCTCTGGGAGAGAGCATTAAATTCTAGACATGTGTCATAAAATCTTCCTGTGCTTTGGGTGGAAAAAATGTTTTATTCTCCAAATGGGGAGGTGTCTCGTATCCCAGTACAGGCCCTCTACCTTAAAGCTATTTGCCAACCATAGGAAGGGGATTAAAATTGATTTGTGGGGCTGAGCTCCTTATTTGTATTCTAGTGATGTTTTGGCCTATAGACCAATGCCAATGCATTGGCTAGAACCTGTAATTGTGGTGTTGGACCTTTACTTTTGGAATTTGAGATAACAACTGAGAGGGTTTCTGTAGTGGTGAGTTTTGGCTACATCACTTTGTGCTCCCTGCAAGTCGCAGACTTCCAAGGCTGACCACTCTTAAATCTTCTCCTGCTTCCCCAGGCCCAATCAAGGAAATGGCCAGTAGCCACCTACCCAAATTCTCACATGGCTGGTTTACTTTCTCTCCTGGATGCTCTTGCATCCTATCCTTCTTCCTTGAGTCATGGCAATTCTCCTCTCTCCTGTATCCTAGCCTGTGCAATTCTAAGGGTCACACCTCTCCTTCCTTTGCCCAGCCATTAGTGCTGGCATCTTTATTGATCAATCTAAAACCAATTGGGAATAAGGACCTTTAACATTTTGACACGCAGATTCCTAATTGAGTAAAAGCATTAGGACCAATCTCCATCAGGTTTCCCTAATTCTTTTTTTTTTTTTTTTTTTGGTCTTTTGCTCTGCAGTCACTTGAAAAAACAGGATGGTCATAATCTAATATATGTTTTTAGTGAGGTGGCAGGTTGAAGAATGGGATTAATATAGAGAGCCTTAGCAGTATAAAGGCATTCAAAGATCCAAACTTCTGTCCATGTCAGTGTCTTCTTCAAGATTCTCAGAACTCTCCTTTGCTTACCTGAGGAACAGGTATCATTAAGTACCATGCCAGGATATGACAATTGAATATATTCATAGTTCATTGGCCCTACATCATTTCCCTGAGAGAGTAATCATCACTGTCACCTTGACATGATTCAGAATTATCTACGAAGCATACCACTGGACATATCCATGAGGCATGGACAGTGATATTTACCTGGAGTATGAAGACTCAGTATAGTATGTGTATAAATAAAAACTGACAAAGGATGAAGCAATGTGAGCACTAGCATCTATCTTTCTTGCTTTCATGTTGCAGACACAATTTGACCAGCTGCCTCATGATTCCACCACCATGCTATTCCTGCTGAAGTGAACATTATCCCATAAACTGTTAGCCAAAGTGAATCTTTCCTTCTTATAATGGCTTCTGCTAAATATTTTGTCACAACAATAAAAGGAAAGTAACATAGTAATAAGAAAGTTTAGAAATGTTCTATTTGCTTGAGAATAGAAGTTGAACATCAACACGCACACACACACACACACAACTGTATTTGCTGTATTGTAAAGCCCTTTGGCAAACATAGGTTTAAAATTCAGATTCCAGTTGTGTCCTTTGGAGATGTTCATCGAGAAGCTGATGTAAATTTCCCAAATTTTGTTTCCTTATTGGAAAAATGTAACTGTTATACTTTCCCTGATTGATAGTAGCCATATACAGTGCAGTGAAGAAAGTTTCAGGCAAAGTGTTTCATGGATACTTCTTAATTTTTTATTTTTTTATTTGTTTTTTATTATTTGACACTGGAAAATTATGGTCTTTCTAGTATTCAGGCTGACCCAAAAGTTGTATGAGTTGGGGTTTAACTGAACATTGGTGCCTGGGAAAGGAGATTTCTTCAGTGTGCTGACCTTGTGGTCTGCACAGCCCTTTAACTTGGTGAGAACTCTGGAGGACTCATTAAACGCACCGCAGGTTGACTCCAAGGGAGTGAGGAATATGCACAGGAACTGAGGTGTGGAAACTGTCCGCAGTTGGGGCTTTTTTTTTCTACCAGAACTAAGTCCACTCTGTGCAATATCGACATCCGCAAAGCTTTCAGACTTGACTTTTCATTTCTCCTCTCTGCAGAGCCGTGCTTGCCTTGGCCTTTTCATCTCAGCGTTTAACTGAGAAGAATTTCAATTGTTTGCAGTCAATCCCATGGTGCTTTTCCAATTTACTTTTGTTTTCTTTGGGATTGTAAAAGAAACCTCATGTGGTTTGTGTAATTCAGTTGTGATTCCAGAAGAGCCTGGTTCCTAAAAGACATAGATGAGTTTTAAAAAGACCACTCAAATATATATATATATATATATATATATATATATATATATATATATGATGTGATGTGTGTGCATGTGAAAAATAAGTGTTGGAATGGCAATCAAGAAATTGTGACCCTCCTAGCTTCTAGTTAAATAATATTATAACTATATGACCTTCAACAAAGCATTCCTGTGCCTATAGGAGGGACTTGGAGTTTTATTTGTGTGTGTTGTTATTTTTACTAGTGTGTATCCATTTTACATAATGATAAGTTTCACAAAATCTCATTACCTTTAATAAATTCATTTGCATGCACTTTACATTTTTGGCCCTTTTTCATCCCTTAATAGTCTCTGCTTCTTCATCTCAGATAACCTTGCTTCTGCTTCACTGTTGACATAAGAATATATGTATATTTATGTATGTAAGATTCACTGTAAATGTATGAATGATGGAAACCTTGGTTACTAGGTGATGTTTCCCAGGACATAGGTATTTCTTCAGTGGCAAAGAGAATCTGTTGTTTGTAACTCTGATTTTGTTTATTTTTTACATTTTCATTTTCAGCAGTGTATTCACGATAAAGGGGTTCATTCATAGTACTTTTTTAGCACTACATTTTCTTGATGTCACTTGTCATTCACAATTCCACATCTTTTAACATAGTTGATCGTAAGATATGGTTGTTCCACTATGCAGTGAAGAACTAAGTAAACCTTCCATGTTAGAAGAACTGGTTCTGTGTAAATGTACAGAAGTCATTTTACTTTAAGACTAGAATTCTAAATGTCTTCTGGTAAAATGTGAAAAATTCTCAACTTGCTGTGTGTTTAATGAGTACACCAGAGGTCACACCAAGTTGAAAGTCTGTGCAGCCAGTGACATCTGCATGCTACAGAAATCCCCTACCCAGCAACCAATATTCACCTTTATGATGACCATTGTGTCAAGATCAGTGGTCCCTTGGCCTGCAGATGGTATAGAGTACATTGGTGACTGTACTGAGTAGAGTGAAGCACAGAAATAACAGTGTTGACATGGGGGAGGTGGGGCAGGTCCCTGCTTTCCACACTCAGGCACATGTTGTCACCTGGCTTGTGTTGAGCTTTCTTTGCAGTCCAGATGTAGATTCAGCGAACTTTACCTACTGGCTCCAGACAATCGGAATTTCCAAAACGAGTAACTGTCACACACATGGAACTTGATCTGTAAAGTAGAAAACACTGAATACCATGCTGCATCTCTTCAAAATTTATATTCAAAAGCCATTTTACCCTGTGTGATCTTATAGAGAAAAATTCTTTGTAGAAGGAGCCCAACTTATATAAGGTTATAAATGACTCTTTCTTATATAAGAGCCCAGGAAGCTCAGTCTCTTCCATGCAAAGATGTCACAAGAGGTGCCCTCAGATCAAAGCACTGGTCTTCATCCTTTCTCATCATTCCCGACCTCTCTGATACTCTGAACTTGAGCTTGCTGCATCTAGAATACCAACTCTGTTGCTTAAGTTCACAGACTCCACCCAAGTCTGTGACCTTTGATATTTTTAATTTTCCTGTGTTTTCTACTTTACTGTTTTTCAATTTTCTGAAAGTGTTTAAGACATACCGAATGTTTCTGTCCCAATCTTTCTCTTCCAATACTTCCTCCGCTGCCCTCATTCCATTCTTTTCCCAACTTCCTGTGCTTAAAAAAATGTCACTGAATCCTCTTAATGTTTTTTAGTATGTACATAAATGTTGGACTCTCTAATGGTGTACTAGTAGCCTCTCAAGGAACAACTATCTAATTGAAAATGATTTTCTCTCTCCAAAAAAGCTACCAATTGCCAGAGGGCCCTTAACTAGGGGTAGGATTTCATGAGCCTCACTCCACCTCTCTTCATACTGGAATATTGACTGCTTTTATCTGCTGAAGTTAGGTCTCTTGCATGCAATCACAGCTGAAGTGAGTTCGTGTGTGTGACAACCCTGTAAGTGCAACAACCTTGTAATGCCCAGAAAATGTTTCTTTGTTAACAATCACTACCTCAGGCTCTTTCTGCCTTCTCTTTCTCAAACATCTCTGAACCTTAGGGAATGAAGTATGATATAGATGTACCACTTAGGACTGAGCATTCAACAGTCTCTTATTTTCTGCACATTGACCAGTTATGAGTCTCTGTATTAATCACCATCTAATGCAAAAAGAAGTTTCTCTGATGATGATTGAAAGATGAACTAATCTATGGATGTAAAGAAAAGAACTTAGGAGGAACTTTATTGTGATGACCTTTTAGCAAGCTAGAAGTGCTAGGTTCTCCTCTGGGGCCTATGACTGAGCCACCAGTCTCTGAGCCATGTAATAGTGCTACAGAAGCATTCTGGCTTATGGACCAGCCTTTAGGTCCAATCAAAATGGAATAGCTTACTTCCTGGCATTCATTCCCTTATTGTACCACTGGGCTTACATTGCCAGGTCAGTTATTACTGTAGTAATGTAAGTTTAGATGCAGTTATTATATAGCTGTGTAAGATTGTTGCTTATGTTTTTTCTCATACATTACTATAAAAGTTACTAAGTAGGGATGATGCTTCCAGGTGTAAACCAGGTTGATTTCTCCATATCCTGCAATTAATGCATGTGGTATCTTCAGTAATAGGTCTTATCATCAAATTCTGGAGAGTAACTAAAACCACTATCGCTTCCTGTAATAGAATTTCTATGTGACCTCAGAAAGCAACAACTTGAAAGGAAGTTATCAATTATTAACAATGAACTTTTTCATTTGATAGCCTATGGCATCTGGGAGAGGAATTGTCCCCCAATTGTAAGATAACCCAATTGAAATTCTTTTTATATGTACATATGTAGAATTGTCCCCCAATTGTAAGATAACCCAATTGAAACTCTTTTTATATGTACATATGTTTGTATTTTAGGAAGCTTCTGCAGTAAGTGGTTTCTAAGTGGCATTTTCAAGGTCTTTGTTGTTAGCTGTTCCTCACTTCTATGGTTAGTACAATTTAAACACTTCAGAGACCTGTTCGTCACACAGGATTTTTTTATAACTCATCAGCCATGGAGGCAGAGGCAATTAGCTGTGTATGCACAGATGAAGTAAGTTGCTTATTGATTCTCTATTCAGGAGTTAATTTTCATACGTACCTACTCAACCCTATAAATAAACAATCTCACACATATGCATATCCATACAAGAAGCAGGGATAATGTGAACACAGTGACGTCCTAAGTCACCATAAGTGTGTTAGATTTTGATGACTGTAAAACAGCATGAACCAAACAGTTGCCTAAAGATTCACAACATATTGTCTTACAGTTGTTTAGAACGCTGATAGTTAAATTGAATTCTATATAGGACTTAGCAAGATCTTAAACCAAACTGCCAAGTAATCTGGGCTTTTGTCTGGAAGTGCTTGAGGAAGGTCCACTTTCAATTCTGTAGGTTATTTTCAAAATACATATTTATATCTGCAGTGGCCTCAGGTTGCCAAACACTGACTGGTGTTGAGACAATGCTTCAGGCAATTTCTAATACCTCCATACTTCTTACCATGTGCTGCTTCTTGTTTCCATGACTGCAGTGACACCTTGAATTCTTCTCATGCTTGAAGTTCATAGATGACATCTGTAGCATGATGGAACAAAAACAGAGGTGAAGGCATCATCGTGAAATTCTGCTTACCATGCTAAAAGCATGATTTGATTTTCTGATGACCATGTCACAGTATTTGAATCAAGAATCAAATCATTTTCAGCAAAAAAATTCCCTTGTTCCGTCCACTCAACTTCTACCCATGGTGATCAAATGTTAGTCATCCAGCATAATATTTTTATGTCATATAAAAACTGTCTTCTCACATAGTTTCTCTCTGTTGCTATATAATAGTTTTGAGATTTATCAGTGATATTTTATGTGTTAGTGGTCAATACATATTTGCTAAAGAACAACATTACTTTATGGCATAGCTCTTTATAGCCATAGGTTTTAGTGAAAACCTTAACTATAACCACCTTCAATAGAGCTATGTGAACACTCTCAGAACTCCATTATATGCAAATGCTATTTCATGTCTTCAAGAAAAATAACTAGAAGTAGCTGAAAGCTTCTGGTTCTTTAGGTAGATAAGTCAAACTGCTCAATGATATTCCTCAATTGATGATACTAAAGCTTCACTTTACCGGTGGTACACAAGGGCATACAAGTCCACATACACCTACACACACACGCAAACACATACATACACACACTCACACACACACATATACACACACATACACATTCACATACACACACACTCATGTTCACACACACACACACACACACAAAGTTTAAGGTAGAGAGCTTTCTCTATCTTTCTATTTCCAGTATCACAGATTAAAAGAAAAAAGAATTTTCTTCTGTATAAAAACAGACCTTCTCAAAAGACCTTGATGTGTGCTGTGAAATATGTCATTCTACTTTGGAGAGGAAGAAAATCTTGGTTGCAGGAGCTCCATGTAAAGGTTATCTGTCTATCATTTGATTTAGTGTAGTAATGGGCATATTGAACGCAGTCAAACATACCTGTTGAGTGGATGTAATAATAAGTCAATAGGCCAATTGTCTGATTTAATTATCACAAGGGAAAGAAGCAATCGATGAGCTTTTGAAGAAAACAAAACCACTGCAAGTGCAAACACTAAGTTTATTACATGTTGATGCTACTTTACTTCATTGAAGATGCAGATGAGCACAATATGGGTCAAGATGAGCAAGAGGGGATGTCCATGCAAAGCATTTAAACTTACATAAGTACCTTTCACAGAAAGGGTAGGAGTCAAATAGAGCACTGTTTCTGGGTAATCAATCTCTCTCTATCATGCATATCATTGCCCATCATCTTTTCTAGATCAATCCTATCAGCCTTCACACATGGTTTTCTCTCCTCTCAGTAGTGTTTCTTTGACCCCATACTGTCCTCTAAACTTTTCAAGGGTAAAACATCTTTCTGATAAAGTTGTAGATGGTTTCTCTCTGTACGTCTACGTCTGGCATGATTCATTCCTGTCTTTCCTATTTAAAATTCTGCCAACGACATGACATGGGAATTATTCTTATTAAGGTCTCCTGAATGTAAAATCAATGGGCAGTTCTATACCCTGTTTTAACACTGGACTTTTTTTCCCTCTTGCCATTTTATTTTATTTATTTTTAACACTGAACTTTTAGCATCATTATACAGAATTAACAAAGGACTTAGCAAAAAGTTTACTGGAGGATCTTAAAGTCACATTGCACTGTTTGGGATCTCTTGGCTCTTCCATTGTTCATACAACCTTCTCCAGTCACCATGATTTTTGATATTCCTCAGCAGTGGTATTTCTTAGCATTGGTGCTTTTGTATTTATTACATAATCATCATCATCATCATCATCATCATTGTCATCATCATCCTCTGTTATAATTTTTGTATTAACATTATCTCTTTACAGTTCTTGCTCATCCTTCAGGTATTAAATCATATTTGCCTTCTTCAAAGAGGATGTCCCTGTCCATCCTGACCATCAGGGGCATTTCCCATTTAGATTTACATCTAGCCTGCAGTGACTAGCATAAGCAGCCCAGCTCATAACCCTGTGTTCTGCATCCTTGGCCATGGGCATAACCTTTCTTTGTAGCATTTTCTTCCTCTGAAACTTACTATCATGTCTCCCCAGTCAGCTGCTATGAACATTATCCTCACTAGCCAGATGACCACAGATTAATCTGTTCTATATCCATTTTCCTTTCTTTGAGCAATTATCAACCTTCATTTTCAAATTCATCAAGTAAGCATGTCTGCAAGGGCAATTCCATGAAGGTTCTAGGATCAAATGAGTGGAGACCATGACCCTCAAAGTTCAAAGCAACTTCTCTCTGGCTGGCCTGGTTATAAAGGGATTCCAGGACAAAGCTATGATGTCCCATTGTCTAGTTTCTTTTCTTGCTTGTTGTGCTTCTGCTCTTGCTGCTCTTGCTGCTCCTCCTCCTGCTTCTCCTGTGCTGCTGCTGTTGCAGTTTTTACTGACATTAGAATCCAGGTTTTTGGATTCTTTAACTTCCAGCATTGACTGATAACTGGCAATCATCTAGGCCTTAAGTAACAGCTTGGAATTGATGAAGCGTCAGTATATGAAGCTTCTTATACTGAGGTTCTCCACTTCTCCAGCATGCAGACTTGGACTATGCAGCCTGTATCAGTTCTAAGACTTTCTACTAACTCCGCTTTTATACCTCCTTATGTATATACTCTATTTCTCTAGAAAACCCAGACTATTACAGCCTACCATGATGAAAAATATCCAGCATCACTCAGATTGCCTACCATATTTTACCCTAAAAAAAGATTTCTAATCACTGAATCAGGTTTTCCATGCCATAGGAAAAACAAAATTGTTCTTTCTTAAGATGCTCACACTAGAGAAAGGATAGCGGTAAATAGGTCTCCAAAGGAAATGGCAATGAGTATTCCTGGTGTCTTTTAATAGAAGTGTTATTTAACTTTTATGGGTGTGCCACAGAGAAGAAATGGCTTTCTGCTCCCTGAGATTACAAACAAAATAAAATAAGCAGACAAGGAAGGCAGTGGGCCATTTGATAGACCTCCCCAGAAGACTCACAGCAACAAGAGGATCAAAATTAACAGGCTGTGTTTATTTACTTTCAGCTTCCCTCAGTGTTGAGCTTTCTGCTCCACCTGAATACATCTGTCTTTCACTGTTTCTGTTGGACTTTTTTCTAATGAAACACTAGACTCTGTCTCCACTCCTATTTGTCCTCTGAATATTCTCTTTCTTATTGATTAATTAATTTATTTATTCACTTCACATCCCATTTGCTGCCCACCCCACCCAGTTTCTTCTCTTACAGACCCTCCTTTCATCCCCTCCCCTTCTCCTCTGAGAGGCTTGAATACCCCACCTTAGGAATCTGCCACCCCAACCCTGGCACATCATATCCTACAGGGCTAGGCACGTCTTCTCTCTTGGAGGGCAAACAAAGTTACAGAAATGGATTCAACAGACAGGCAACAGCTTTAGAGACAGCCTCCATTCCAGTTGTTGGGAGACCCACATAAAGACCAAGCTTCACATTTGCTGCGAATGTGCATGGGATCTAGGTTCAGTGCGTGTATGCTCTTGGATTGGTGATTCAGTCTCTCTCTGAGAGCCCACAAGGGTTGGTCTACCTGTGAAGTTCCTATCCACTTCAGGGCCTTCAGTCCTTCCCTCAAATCTTCTGTAAGAGTTCCCTAGCTCTGTCCAATGTTTGGCTGTGGGTCATTGCATCTGTTTCAGTCAACTGCTGGGTGGAGCCTCTCAGAGGACAGTTATGCTTGGCTCCTGTCTGCAAACACAACAGAGTATCATTAATAGTGGGAGGGATTGGTGGACTTCTGAATATTCTTAAACTTCTTGGTTAGGCATAAGAAGGTCTACATGCAATACAGCATGACACTGTGGCAAAGGAGTGGGCTACATTTAGACAATTCAGTCTCTACTACTCAGAGACTGCTTGAACCACAAACATTTGATTAAAATGTGAACCCTTCTTTCTGAATTGAAGTTAGTGTTGCCAATTCATTGCATGTGGAAAGGCTTTAAATAACACGATGCCGTAGAGGCCAAGAAACTTGACAAATGTAAAATGCATGATGCTGATCCTTAGATAACTTTCTTCTTCACTGTACACATAAATCACACTATTATTATTGTCATTTATATATCAGTAAGGTCATTGAGCTTTCATCTTGTTACTCCAGTGACCTCACTTATTAGATCCTCTCAAAGAAAGATGGGGAATAGAATTCATACCACACACAGTTGAAGCCGTCTTCTGTCATTGCAACTCAAGGCCAGCATGGACTATGACAAGTGTTTTACTACTTGGAAATGTCATTCAGGACTTGACTCCTTTTATGTAAATTCTGAAATGCCCCTAAGTAAATGACTCTGGAATAGTGGTAAAGGTCTGTTGATTTCACACCAGAAAAGAAGAAAAATAATCAGACTAATTTCTCTCTAAATTTATTAGAGTACCCAGAGCCAAGATCCTCGGTGCTCTGTTCAAGCAGCAAATAAGACAGTGTGTTCATATACTCATTCTTTTCTTTTTTCCAAATGTTTTCAAACTATAATTACCCATATTCGCTTTCCTTTAATCCAGCATACTCTCATTATTCCCTTCATGGAAGAGTCCTTGCATTTCCCAGCTTCCATCAATGAGTGGCTTCTTGGCAAGTTCATAAACCTGCCCATCAAACACTCATTGAAAGCCCCAGTCCTTGCGTGATAAATGCAGCTTCCAGATAAAGCCAGGGGAAGAATATAACCTCATAACAGAAACGAAGACTATGATTATTGGATGGGTTCCCTAGGTAGTGCTGTGTTTGGGGGGAAAAATCCTCTCCAAATGATTGAAATATTTTCTGATTAGTGCTGGATAAATATGAAGACTATTACTTAGATGCCACATGCTGGGAAGTAAATGTGATAATTATGTCTGTCAATCCACAGAACCCCCTGGACTCAACACCAGTAAAATGCTACCATTTCAATCTAATAAGAAAGAAAGGCAAATCGAGAGGACAATAATGGCAGGGAAGGCTGAAAGCACCCCAGCTGTCAGTGTGCACGTGGGAGGCAGCTGATGGTTTGGGTGTCATCACATTAGCGGTCTCTTCAGTGAAAAGAAAGTCTGGCTGCTTTGTGCCTTGAAAAGGAGCAGTGGTTGAAAGCATTAAAATTAGATGCCATTTTCCTGAACATCATGATTATTTAAAATGCTAGTTGCTTGCCCTAAAACTATCATTCATGATGGAACATAGCAAGGAGTACCAACACTGAAAGTCTGAGAATTTTCTAAATGTCTCCAGGAAAGAAGGTACATCCTTTTAGAGGATCCTAAAAGCTGGGTGTGGAGAGTGTGTTTTGCATGTGAATGCTTGGCCATATTTTACGAAACTCTTTTCTGATGGGAAAGCTAACCATTGGTCCCATACCAAGACTAGAGAACTCAGAAAGAACTTCTCATTGAAAGGGTAAAATAAGAAACTAAATAGAGAACAACAGATACAAACAGTATGCCCAAAATAAGAGGAAAGTCCCAGAGGAAAACGGGACTTCATGTAATAGTAATACTGGTGGCATCAGTGGCAACGATTTAGGTGATATGCATGTGTTGAATATAGTCATAGACGTTTTATAATACTTCGCATGCATAAAATTGACATACTCATTATAGACCAAATTTAATTCTCATGTTACAGAAGAATTATCTGAAGTATAAAGAAGTAAAATGACTAGTTTCAGTCCAAGTAATGAAAACTTGTACGCAGGCTCCAGGGATGATGTTTCTATCTTCTAAAGTGGGAAATTTCCAGGTATGGATTAGATAAGAAGAGCATGTCGCAGTAACTCATACACAGAACTGATACACAGAGACGGTTAAGTTCATTATTATAAAATTATTCTTGTAGAAGTAATAGTGAAAGACAAGGTCGACGTTAAAAGCATGAAACAGTGTGCTTGCATATCCATGCAGGAGGCTATGAGGAGCTAGCCTAGGGCCTGTGGAGGATGTGCATACTTGCACATATATCTGCATGTGCACAAGAATGTAAGAATGTGTCACTGTGTGGGTGCGTGTGTGTGTGTGGTGTGTGTGAATTCTGTGTATGCATGTTTGGGGGACTGCTTCGTATCATCCATCGATATCAATGGTTCTCAATCTCTTAATCTTCATAATTCTGTGACCCTTTAACAAAGTTCCTCAAGTTGTGGTGACCCCTGACCATAAATTACTTTTGTTGCTACTTTGCAACTGTAATTTTGCTACTGTTAAGAATCACAATGTTAATATCTGTGTCTTCTGATGGTCTTATATGCCCCCTGATAAAGGATCCTTGACTCTTAAAATGGCACAACCCACAAGTTTAAAACCACTGGTCTATATGCTGATAGAGGAGAAAGCACTGCTTTCCAGAAAGCTGCAACCCTCAGAATGACTAATGATTCAGTTCCAGCTAGCTCTGAAGAGTCACTAGTATATTTCATGTTTAAAGCTGAAGAATCTGTAGTCTGAAGTCCATGACAGCAGTAATACATGCATAAGAAAGGAAAGACAGGAGTTGAACACAATTCTACTTACCTTCATCTGGATCAAGAGCCCATTGAATGGTGCTACCTACATTCAGAGTAGACTTTTCTCCACAGGTACTTCTCACATGTCAATCACAACTGGAAAGCACATCACAGAACACTTGTAGATGTGTGTTTCTAGTGTGTTGGACATGTCTCAATGCAATCAGGCTGAAAATAAATATTAGCAGTCTCACTAAGGGCCTAAAAACTGGGATTACTGCTGTGAGATAGTGACTTCTGGACATAAGATGAATGTTGTATTCAAGAATTCTCAATAGTATGGCTACCTGAGTCAGAAAAGCAAAGACCACAGCGGTCAATGTGTCAGCATGATTAGAAAAGACATTTCTCAAGACCTTACATTTACATAAAAAGCTACAGGTAGTTAATGGCTGATGAAGAAGAACCATGTTTCCTCAGTGATGAGGCTGCAATTCTAAGTGGTCAATCCTACGCACATGAACACTTGGAAATACTCATTAGTGTATATGGGTGTGTGGGTGTATTTTATTTGTGTACAAATGTGTGTATGCACTTATATACAACAATAATTATAAAAGTCCTGAAGTTTAGAAGGAGGAGACTATAGGCATTGGGGGAATGAATGATGCAAATATAGTGTACTTGTGAATAAAATTCTTGAATATAAAAGAAATTTAAATACGTTTAAAAACTTAAAAGACTAACCATACCACTATCTCTCAGTACATCTGAGTGAAATACTAAACCTTTGTTTCATCTCACCAGACTCTAGCCTTTAGCTCTGACTATCCATATCAGTGGTTATTTTATCTTATGTCATGATGGTTTGAAAATAGTCTCAGGCAGCACAGCTAGCTCTCATAACTACTGTTGTCTTTTCACTCAAACTGATATGGGAAGAGATGAAGTTTTAAGATAGTCAATTTTGGTCATTCAAACAATTAACTCTATATTGATCCACTCCCTTTGGCTGTATGTTCATATTATTTCCCTCATAATATACAATGTTTTGTCATCATTTCAATTGTGATTGTTGTTACCATATAATGTTCCTGCTATCTCCATGGATTCATGAAATTCTGCCATCTTTTTCCTTACTGTAGCCTGATTACTGGGATAAGCCAAGACACACAATAAAGAAAAGATGATGTTCACTCGTATGTGATACAACAAAAATGTAACAAAATAGTGTAGGAATGCCAAAGAAGATACTGAAAGAGAAGAATCATAGTCTTAAGGGTAAGAAATCTCTACTTTTACATTGAATGTAGCCTAAGCTGTATTCTTCTACTTCCATATGTACTGTTTTGTACTGGCCTTTGGGTTGTCTTCTGTAAAAATCTCAACAAATTAACTAAAATGATAGCATCAGTTGCTGCAATAGAAACAACAGATTGTTTAGTCTGTTATGCCAAACTGCACTGTGTTGGTTTGTGTCTTTGAGAGTGTGCTTTCCAACATTTTATGAGTGTGGAAGCAATTTCTAGATTAGGATCTCTTTATCAGCTTGAGAATTCCTTTTGCAATAGAACATAAATAAGTCTGTAATATTGATGGCTTTGTACTTCTTGACTTCTGTTCTAGACCACACGATGAGTGTGCCTCACATTATTTGTGTTGAAACAATTCCTTATTTCAAAAAGCTTAGGCTAGACCTATTTACTTAACATCGTCAGTGTATAAGCTTTAAAGAATAAATGTAAGTCTCTCAATTTCTTTCTCCTCTTCCTCTCTTCCCATTCCCCTCTGTGTTTATCTTAAGACAAACTCCAGGTTTCTAGGCATATGCAAGAATCAGCATTTCACCACTAAGCTGTAAATGAGGTGATCTTATTTACAAAGCCCTGTTTCGTTCAGTCTTCTGGTCCCTGCTCTGGTGGTGAAACGATGTTTTACTCCCCTGTACTAGACAGGAAGTTTTGAGGTTAGAGTCTCTGCAGAGTTCATTTTTAGCCTTTGTAACAACAAATGAAACATTCCAGCTACCTCCCTCGTATTTTGAATATTTTTATTTTAAAATGATTTTTAGCCTTACATAAATGCTGCAAACATAATACAGAAAGTCCAAGCATCCCTTTTCTTCAGTTTCTACCAATGATGACATCTTTCATAAACACAAGATCTGTTGTTATTGTACAAAGATTAAGCTACTGACCCTATCAAGAATTTATCAGTTTTTACAAACATACACTCCTGCGCATGTATGAAGTTCTGACATTTCGCCACTTGCACAGGTTTTTAGCACATCTAGAAAAATAGTGTATATCTATTCCAGGGAATCAGTTAGAGGAACTCCTTAAATCGTGTCTTCCTCTAGTGCTCAGAAGCCAGGCATCTGCCCTCCATTTCAACAATTTTGTCATACTGAAAATAGTAAATATATACCATGCAATATTTAAAATGGACTTCTAAAGAGCTGCATTAATTGCACTTAAGAAGCATTCAAGTTATTTATATTTTTCCTTAACACAACTGAATTATATGCCAGTGTATGGATAGATATGCTCTATTACTCATTAATCTTTTAAAAGTCATTTAGATTGGTTCAAGTTTCAAGCCATTATAAATGAAACTACTGCCATTAAAATTTGTGACTGAAGTTAATTATTTGTGACAGACCTTATGTGTAAAACTTGAATTAAATCCATTTGTGAACAATATAATAATTGTCTGTAATGCATGAGGATTATTCCTACCCCATCTTCTTTTATCTCCTCCCAACCTACCATCCAAGCAACCCATCCCCAGCAACAAGTCCCTTCCTCACATTCACATCATTTCCATTTCAAACATATCAGAGCGGGGTGGAAGGTCCTAAAATATGCCTTTTAACATTATAAAACACTTCCAAATTGTTTACTGGAAAGGTTTTGCATTCTCATTATCAGCATCCAGAGAACCAGGTAACTCTGTCTGTTAAAACTGATACCAGCATTTTTATGTCATCCATTTTGCAGGTTGTATAGCCATATTAATGTAGTTATATTCCTCCATGGTCTGAGTTAGGATGTGTTCTCTAAGGTCAGAGATATGACATTTCCAGTGCAATACAAAGAAACATTGCTTTCAATGGCAGTGACAAAAACTTAATATCTTTACACCCAACATCAGATGACCAATGTAGACACTCTATAGCTTCCAGAACATTCTTACTCTGAATGATGCTCCCTAGAAAATAGATAATGTTACCCTAGAAGTGACAGTGATAACCCCAAAATAAAACTTGACTCTGTATCATCTATTATATCCCTTAATTTGAGAAGTCAATTAATTGTCAATTAATGGCTGTTGGGAGGGGACTCATTTTATTCAGTGGTATAGCCACTTGCTAGTTTCTCATGCTCTAGTAGTGAAATCTGCACCAATGCTTATGTAAGGAACCCAGTGAGTCACAAAGGCAAGTCCATCATAAAAATAATAAAAGAACTTGTGGAGAGAAGTTCAGTAGAAATGGAAGATAAATGAGAATTTATTTAATCATAATTCCTTATATATGCATATAGAATTGTGAGTTTTAAAATCAATAAGACAGGTAATCAGAGTTCTTTTAATTTTTCATTAATTATGCACAAACACAAATAAGAATACAGTCAAGCATTACAGGACCATAATCATATTTGAACCTCATTTTCATCTAGAATGTCAAGAATGATAAGTTTGAAAATTTCTGCTAAACACTCAGCAAAATGTCAAAGACATTACTTCTGCAAGACACTGGCTCATTGTCAGCTCCTGGTAATCAGTTTAATTTTTGCTCAGGAAAGGCAACAATCACAAATCAGCCTTCATGTGTCCTTTGAATTTTTATGGCTGAAAATGAGGCTTCCAGCCGATTCCATTTTATTTTGCAAACGCACCATGTTGAATCATTAATTACCTGAGATGCTACTGCGGGGCTTATCTCCTTTTGAAGGAGAGAAGTATAAATGGGATGGGAACCTGGGGCTCTAAAGTCATTTTTTTCTTCAAATGCCATCTGCCAGGTTCCACTTCAGAACATCCAGAAATCATTAAAGGTAAAGGAAGGCGGATGAATGAGGAGTCAGAGTCAATTTGTCTCATCATAGTAGTTTGTGCTGTCGTGCTACCCTTAGGACTCCTATCCCCTCTTCAGATTACTGAATTGGCCTCCTAGCTCTTCCCTCTCATTAGCCCTGCCCACCCATTAATCTGGGTGTCAAGGTCAGTCACTCTATCATCCCATTTGACCACATTTCTTCCCTGCTTAAAATGTCTAAAAAGTTTCCCATGCCTAGAATGTTAGACGTTCCTGAAAGGCAAGCAACTTTCTCTCCACGCCATCCTAGTATACTACTTTAGTCCTCTGCCACCACCAGCTAGCTGACAAATTTACTTCTGCGACATGTAGTTATGAAGCTACTGTGACCTAGTCTTATTGCTCAATTGCTCCCTCCCAAGGCAAAATTCAGGTCTGAGTTCGTATTTTTTCCCCTTCTAAGTCCTTGTAACTTTCTAGCCAATAGCTAGTTATGACTCACAGCATGCTGGGTATGATCCAATGATAAAAGAGTTTAACAACCTTCACGCATTTCCAAGGTATGTTTTAATATTTTTTCATTAATTCTTTGAGAAGTCTGTTCCATGTGTATTAACTGATTCTGATTCAGCGTTACTGGCTTCATATTTGTTTGGGTAGCACAATCAAGCAGGGCTACTGGGGAAAGTGGACATTCGTTTCTTATTCTTAGAGTCCGGGAGCTACCTTACCACTCTCAAATCTATAGATAACAATACCTTAAGGCATTATAGGTCTTTCCACAATCCATAATGAAATATTGGACTCAATTTTGTGAAAGTCTTATGCAAATTACCAAAACTCAAGTAAGTGCAATGGCCGTGTCATGTCAAAAAGACAATTTTTGCTGTATCTGTTCTAACAGCCTGGCTCTTTCATTTGTTTTTCCACCCCTACAGGAATACTCCCTGATTCTTGGAGGAATATGTGGTATAGATGCCCCATGTAGGACAGAGCAGTTATTTTCAGGATGTTGACTAGTTATGAGTTTCTTCATTAACACTCCCACCTCAGCTTCACAAGAAGTTTCTCTCATAAAAACTGAGAAAACTATATAGATAATACTATCTCTCTATATAAACAAGTAATAGACATGTTTTTCCTGTGCTAAGTCAAGCTTCAGATCAAGCTAGAAAGCAGTTGATTATCCCATAACAGTAATGCCACTGTTGTACTGGAAGATATTAACTAGTAAGTCATATTAAAATTTGCCAGAGTCAAAACTGTGTAAAACAATTGGTTACTTTTCGACCATAGCAACCTGTATAACACCTTCCACTGCTATGGAATTTAGGACTTTTGCCAGTCAATTCAAGATTGATTTTTTTCTATGACTGGCAACAAAGTAGATGATATATCTTCAGCCTAGAATCTTCTCATGAAGTTCTATTGGCAAGTAACAGCTATGTCAATAGCCCATTAGAAAGATATATAAGCCCTGACAGTGAGATTTTTGTTTAATAACCTTTTGGGAAGGGCATTATCTATCCATGGAGGATAATTACATTCAAACTTTTAAAATTATTATTTCTTAAAACTGGGGAACAAAAACACTGTTATTTGTTAAGGTGGAGATCTTGTCAAAGGAATCTTCAGCCCCTAGAAAAATCTTCATGGTGCATTATCACTCTCCTCTGAGACCTAAGAATGTAAGCTTATTTTAGCTCCTGAACTGTCATCTCTATTTAAAACTTAAGGTACCTATGTCTTCCTTTAAGTTTGTTAAATGCAAATTAAATACGTCTTTCCACTAAAGATTGGTTAAATCTTGAATTCCAAATGAGTAAATTTAAAGGACAAATGTTAACAGATTGTATATTGTGGCAACAAAAAAAGTCTGGTGCCACAGTAGAAAAGCACAACTTTCAACTACTGAGTCTGATGTATTTTCTATACAGAATAACCTATCTTATGCTATCAATAAGGAAAGGCTTCATGGTCTAGCTAAAACTTTCCAGAATAATCAAACTGTACTGAGTTCTCCAGTCCAAAAATGATAGATAGCTTTGTTGCTAAAACACTCTTTTGAGTGCTTACATGATACCTCAAAATTATAGCTCAAATGAGTGTCTGTCTGTCTGTATGTCTGTCATCTGGGAGATTTCACACCTGACAGTGTCTTGTCACATGTGACAGAAGCTCTGCTCAATGATTGCATTTATAACAATAAGGAAAAACTGTGGGTTTCATAGGCTAAGTTGCATTACAGTACCTTCACAAACCATATGAAAATACAAAGAGAACCAGAGGGGAAAGGGATTGGCATAATGGACTTGCTAACTAAATACTGTTTTGATGCAAACTCTCTATAGGAAGCCTCCCAGGTCGTCATTTTCCATCTATACCACAGCTGGAGGTCAATTTCTTGTTCCTTAAGCAAACAACAACATTATAGAAGAAAATCATACAGGCAGCACCTAAATTGAAACATGGGGTTTTGGTACTAATAACATTCTTTATCACAGATGTGGCAAATATTTATTAAAGAAACTTCAGAATATATGGAGAATCAAAGAGGGAAAAAATAGCATAAACTCCATCACGCAGACAGAAACTATAAAGAGTATGTGTGTCCACAACTCTGATTGTCTGTACTACTTAAAATTCTTGTCTCCTTACCCCCTGTTTTCAGCACCTTTCCTCCCTTCCATCACATATTCTGCATATAAATTACTGTGGATAGTTCTTTAAGACTTCTAGTGTGCTACATTTTGTGAAACTATGAGAATAAGAATATGCATTTGATTTCTTGTGTGTATTTCTATCCAGGATTTCCAAATATACATGATATTGAAATAAGGACTCAACAGAGTAACTAACCTGGACAACTGGGGGGGGGGTCCCAAAGACTGAACTACCAATCAATAAGAATTCAAGGGCTATACCTAGGCCACCCTCACATATGTAGCAAATGTGTAGCTTGTACCCTGACTCTGTTGCCTGCCTGTGGATCACATTCCCCTGACTGGGCTGCCTCGTCTTGCCTAAGTGGGAGAGGATGTGCATAGTTCTGCTGTGACTTGAGTTGCCAAGGTGAGTTGATACCTACAAGAAGACATCCCTTTTCTGAGATGTGATGAGAAGAGGAGGTGAGGGGTGCCATACAGGGTGTGAATGCGAGGAGAGGGAGGCTGTGATCAGGATGCAAAGTAAATTGATGGAAAAATTAGATTTTTGGATGGAGAGAACTAGTGCAAAGGAGACAGGGTAAGAGGAAAAGAAAGAATTTCTGCTCTGCTTTGAGTGTTAGTTTGAATATTTATTTCTCACCAAGTAAATGCAATATCTGGTGCTTCCACACTGCAGCTCTTAGAAGCTTCCTGCCAAGAAAGAAGCAGGAGTACATATCGTTCACTCTCCTTTGAAAGCCCAAGCTTTGTACAGAGGCCAAAAAACACATGGGCACCTGACGTGTGAGTGACAATAGCGCTAGGCTTTCAGATCTGTCACAGTTATCAGTAGCAGGATTCTCTGTCCCAACCCCACTGCTGTTGTCCATGGAGATTCTAAGCAAGACCTGCTCAGTCAAACCACAGAAACCTTCAAGTCACAGTCATTTAAATTTGTTCTAACATGCTGTAACTAAAAATGGGTAAGACTATGTCAACAGAGCAGTAGGGTAAATGGTTCAGGAGGTATAGCAACAGAGTTCTGGTTCCAGAATCCATGAATAAGCCAGGCAGCATGCCTGTAATCCCAATGTGATGGGGGCATGAGGAGGGATTCACTGCAGCAAACTGACTAGTCAGACTAGCTAAAAAGGTTTTTTTTTTATCATGTTTTGGTTTAAAAAAAAATACAAGTATTTATCATGTTTTGTCTCTGTAGTACAGGGCTAAGGGACCTTAGAGATAGGGCCTGGATGCTCATATGCAAATTCTCAATCAGACCCAAATTTCTTCACTTTTCTATTTATCTGTTCTCTATAAAGATAGGCTTGAGACGATAATGTCTATCTTGAAGGGGGATCCTGATGGTTTGATAATATTTAGACTATAACCTGGCACACAGCAAGCATTTATTTAAATATTAGATAATATTATTTATAAAGACTCTGAAAATAGTCAATTTATTTCTGAATATTGAATTATTTCCCAAGTAAGTAATGGGTAGTGTTCCTGAAAAACAACCTGAAAAGTTTCCTTTGTCATTTTTTGGAAGTTTTACTACAGTGTTCAAATTAAGGGTAGAAGTATTTTATTTTCTAAACTCATTTGGAACTTAGTAAGTTTATATTTGACTCAGGAAATGCTCTTCTCTGGGAGTTGTTTAGAAAGCATGATTCTCCTGTTCTTTATAGGTCAGTGCTCAACCATGAAAATGCCTGGGAATTTTTACTCTGAATTCATCATTTTGAAGGTATTGAAAAAGTATATAAATTGTTACAATGACGTCAACAAACAGCAGACTGTATTTTTAAGAAGACAACATGCTTGAATCATTCTAAGATCCTAACAGTGTTTTGCTACATGAGAACCTGTACAGAAGTCAAATGAGGGTCACCTAGATGACTCATCAAGTAAAGGTGCTTTCAGAGCTAGCCTGGCTTTGACTTAAAGATAGAAAAATGTATCTACAAAATGGCTTTCTGACCACTGCACACAAGTGATGTATGTGTGCCTGCAATTTATACACATATACACATTTTATACACTATTGAATCATATATGTTCATATGATATGTAAGCAATAAATTATATTATAAATATCATGTTATAAACACCAATATGTAGGTACTATATGGTATGTACAAAATATAGATATTGTATGATATATTATGCATATATGATATATATGAAATATGAATATTATATGTGGATAGTACATGATATATACATTTGTAGATATAGTGTGTATATATATATATTTCATATACATGTATATATAGATATATAAATTAGGAAAAAAGGAAGTCTAGATTAGATATAGATACAGGTATATTCACCCAATAATCTTCTGTAACTGCATTTAAGTTGCTTAAAATATTTTTTCCTGTGTTGATACTTTAATTTTTCATTAATTTATTCATCTATTTACTTTATATATGAAACACAACCCCCTCTCACTCCTCTTCTCCCAGTCCTGTCTTTACAAATCCCTCCCCTCATTACCTCATCCACTTCACAGAAGGAGAAAGCTCCAACTTGAGTACAACTCTATCGTGGGACATCTAGTCCCAGAAGGACTAAGCACATCCTCTCCCACTAGGATCCAATCAGGCAGTCCAGTAAGGGGAAGGAGATCCAATGGCAGGCAACAGAGTCAGAGACAGCCCCTGCTCCAGTTGTTATGGAACCCACGTGAAGACCAAGCTGCACATCTGCTACAAATATATAAGGGGCCTAGGTTGCTTAAAATCTTGTTGAGAACAATGTGCGTGCATGTGTGTGTGTGTGTGTGTGTGTGTGTGTGTGTGTATTAGATCTCAGAAAAGCCAATTCATTGAATCTTTAGAGATAAAAATGTGCCTTTTCTTCCATGCTACAATGGATTGTGACCTGAAATTGTGAGCTAAAAATAAACCTTTTGCCTTCCCTGTAATGTTTTTTCATGGCATACCTCAACAATGGGAAATGAAACTAAAAATTCTACCTTGGAAGTTCTGTGGCATGATCTGATGATCTGATGATCATATTTAGTCTTGTAAATCAGTACACAAAGCAGACACAGGAATATCAGGCCACCCAGCCTAAGCTGGACCAGACATCTGAAATTCAAACAAGAGAAGCTTGCTAACACAGGGAAAGTATTGACTGTAAACCTCCAAATGTACTGCCACTGCCTTTAGTTCCATGCAAAGCTGAAAATATGTAGTCTCTGACCATTTAGTCAGACTTTACCTTTCCTGTCTATAATTTAAATGACAAGAACAATCAATCATAATAATGATGATATTAATAAAATGTGTCAATTTGGTCATTGCAAAGTGATTTCATACCAGTGACATCATTTAACCCTTAATCCAGTCTGATAAAGTCAGGAAAGAGAAGCAAATAAGCCTCTTCAATGTGCTGGTAAGAAACTGAGCCTCTGAGAATGGTGGCAATTATTCAAAGTCATGGACAAATGTAAGGCTTATAAAGAAGACACAGGTTCATACAGAGAGAGAGAAAACTCAACTCCTCTTCCTTGTAGCATCAAAGATGCATCCTGCAGTGCAGAGATGTAGAAGGAAAACTGGTGTGAGGAGAGAAAGGTTGGTGATGAGGAAAATATTGTAAAGGAATCTAGGCTGCAATCAATTGGTAGAATTAGTTGTTTGATGTCTACTCTAAAGGTTTAGAAATCCAAGTGCCACAGGACTGTCCAGAATGCGCAGAAACAGTGCATTCGGGTGAAAAGAGGAGACACCTTACTCAACTAGATGAACTTTATATTTGTTTGCCTCTTTAATACAAAGGTAGATTCAGACACAAGAAGCATCTAATAAGTCAGCAGCCACAGCCTCATCTCTAGATTTCCTAGAAGTGTTTACTGAGCGGAAACCCACGTTCTTCAACTGAAGAATATTTGTTCTCATGGAAAGTGTCCAGGAACACTTTTGAGGGTTGTGACTTGGGGAACCATTTGCCATCATACAAAGGCTGGACAGCAGGGGTTTTACCTGATACTGTACTATGGACACTGCAACTATAGTGTCCTTTGTAAGGACACCACCCATCTCATGCTTGAGAGACTCCACTTTACATTGATGAACTAGTGTCTGCTGGAACTCTAAGTTGCTAGGCTTGCCTTATTAAGCTACCCACTCTAAAGATGACGCCAGGGAGTTCTGAGGACAACCCCTTTCCCAGAAACCTAGACATCACTTATGTGTGAATTTGCACCCATAAAAAATCTAGGGTGTCCAGAGGTGTAACTCTCCAAAAGAGTTCTGAGACTGAGAGCTCCTCGAGCACATAAGATGAGGAATAATTTAATTATCAGGAAATGTCTGGAAAAGCAGAGGCTAATGGACAGACCAGCTCCAGAGAAGAACTGCCATCTCCAAGCTCTGCCCAAATAATACTGAGGTGGGTAGGAAATTATAGTGTGCTAGCTCTTAGTGTGAATAGGCTGGGATTTAATCTTCTCTTGGTCTCATGTCTGTGAATATCTATATTCAGTATAGTGTCTATACACTGAATTTTCATTTTTGTATAATTTCAAAATAAGAATGAAATGATTATTTTCAGAAGAATATAAAATATATTGTCATTAGGTTCTTCTGTATTCTTGAGGATAGATGCAAGGTTCTCAGTGTGTGCCTAAAATTGGTAATAATATGAACACTATACATAATACACTTTCTTCTTTTATATACAACATATAGTAATGCTGAACTTATAAATTATGAATATTAAGAGATTAATAAGACAATAATGAGACAAAAATTAAACAATAGAGTGTAATAAAAACTCAGTGAATGTGGTCTCCCAGCATCTAGTTTTAGGCACTGAACCTCATTGAAACTGTGAAAAGTGAAAACATACATAAGAGTGGACACCAGTAATTTACACAAAGTTCTACACACACACACACACACACACACACACACACACACACACACACACACACACACAAACACACATTATTTCCATGTTCTCTGTATCGTCTTCATCTTCCTTCATGGAGACCCAGACTCCAAAATGACAAAATAACATCATTGAGCTGATTTATTTCCAAAGCTCTTTCTAGTTAGAGAATTAAAAACATTCCAGACTTTGGGTCTGACTGCTCCAGGATTGTGTCATTGCCCTTCAAAGAACTGGAGTTCCTCACAGCCTCGGGTAAAATACTTTCTTTTTAGCTTGTTTTTTTTTTCTTCCCTCCTACCCTGAGCCCTCTGATTCCAGTCTCCCTTCTTAATTCCATCATCATCCCCAGGTAACGCAGGTATGGCAGGAGAATGGTTTCATTTCTCTTTCTGTCATAACTACATCCATCATAAATTCTCAGACAAGTATGTGGAAAATGTAAAAAGAAAAATGTTCTGCTATGAGTAGGGATTGATTTACTATATGGAAACTTTACTTGGACTGTACCTTCTCCTTGATAGTTAACATATATAATTACTTTTATTGTATGAAATATACAAAAATAAAATGAAATAAATGGAACTGCCTATAATCTCACCAACCAGCTATGATTGCTATACTAGTTTTTGTGTAAGCCATTTTAAATGAGGGAGGAGTAAAGCTTGTGCAGTCCTCTAACCTTCACTGTCCCTCACTGTTGTTTCATGAATGTTTTCTAGTTAAATTCACGTATTCCTACTTTTGCTTTTGTAGTATTAAGAAATAAAGCCATGTATTTGTGCATGACAGACAGGTGTTTGGTCTCTGGAAGACATCACCACTCTATCACAGACTTTTCCATGGATGAATGGTATCCTTTCTGAGATATGAGTTAGCTGATTTATCCAAATCATGTTGGTGATATTTCAGTGCTTATGTTTTTAACTAACAAAAATATATGTAAAATGCCTTTGCATGTATGTATGTATGTATGTATGTATGTATGTATGTATGTATGTATAGGTATTTATCTAGTAACATACTTAGGAAAAATAGCCGTGAACATGAAAACTTCACAGTAAAAGAGAAAGTTTCAGTGATATTTTTAATTTCTTATTGTTTTAAATCTTACATTGATTTTCATGTAGTACTTAGTCATACTTACAGGTTGCAGTGTGCTGTAAGAAAGTAGAAAATAATTATTACATAGGAAAATCTTACTGGAATCACATTTTCACTGTAATATTTGATATATGTCAATGTATTTATTATGAAGATACAATATGTACAGAGAGATTGATGATGTATATGGAATATTTATTTTTAATTTTTGAGAACTCTCCATACACTTTCTATAATGAGTAGGAAAATTTCCACAGCTGTGTCCACTTTGTAACACCAGCATTTAATGATAGCATCTACACATGACACTACTCAGTATTTTGTTAACTGAGTTAAAAATCTGAACTGTAGTTGCAAAGTTAGAATGTGTATACATTGATATTATGACATATCAAATTCTCATCTTGCATGTGGTACATACACTCACATGTATACATATATATGATATCTGTTAGTTTAGTTTTTTTCCTTGCTTTCACCAGTACTGTATCTCAGTAAGGTTTTAACCTTGAATAAAACTATGATCAAATAATTACATTTATTAATGTCTTAGTATTCTTATGATATCAAATTTTGATATATTATTTACCATATATTTCTTCATTCATACTGTTTGGAGAATTTTTTATCAAATGACTTTTTATTTTTTCAATGATTTGTAACTACATTATATATTAAAGATATTAATACTGTCTCATTCAACTTGAATATCACTTACTGAGTAAGATTAGTCTTGTAACTTCATTGTGCGATTTGCTATATACATACATTATACTAAAATCTTTTCATGTTCTCCTTTGGGTAAGGAGGAAAATCAAATGAATTCAAGTGCCTTGAGTTAACAGGAGATAAAAAAGATTTAAGATAATATACTGATGTTACTAGGCATGCCCTTCTTGGTGTGCCTTCAGAAGACTCTCATACCAGTCTTAACTTCTTCAGTATTTGACTTGTCTGCCTTTATTCTTTTCTCTCATTCTCCTCTCTTTCTCCCCACACCATTCCTTCCCTATCTTTTCGTTCAATCCAGTCCATCTTCCTAGCCCAGATGAATGCATATGGGTATAGTATTTGACACAGAGAGCATGAAATTTAAATCTTTGATTTTACCATATCCCTCCTTGAAATTTTTATATTCATAAATAATTGACACATATTGAATCTTTTTAGTTACTGATATAATAAAGACATTTATTGTTTCTTTTCATGGGCTTTGGTATGATTATTTGCATAGTTTACGAAAGATTTTCAAAATACCAGGTATTTTTCACTGAATGGAATTTTAGATAGAGTGTTTAGAGTTCTCATAGAATCTTATTTGATCACCATAAATAATATTGTTAATTAACATGCCAGAATCTAAAGATCTCATCATGTATAACCTGGAATAACTTGCAAAACCTCTATTTTCCTCAATTTTATTATCTATAAAAAATTAAAAATCAATGCTACCTACTTAAAATCATTTTAATTATTAAATGAGTGGCTATATGTACTGATAGACTAGTCACCAGCATGCTGAAAAGTCCATGGCAACCATCATTAGAAAGTCAGATGTTTGCTGTAGGATTGTGGTATGTGCTTTGCCACACTGTGCAATTTTTTTGAGTTCATCCTCTCATTTCTAAAATACTCTCTAGCAAGTTTAGATAGTTGAGATACTGATAACTTCTGAAGAGCTACTAGGATGTCAAAAAATTTATTTTTCTCTATCATTTTGGTAAGCAGCATTGATGTTTTCAATGTTGACCATTCTCAAGAACCTACTTTGGAAAATTATTGAGTATTTTGATAGGCCAGTAATTATTAACTTACTGTTTTTCCATATCATAGATTGTGGTGTCAACATAGTCTACTTATTATTTATGATAAAATTCCTTTATGTGTATTTTCTTCCAAGTTAGTCATTACAATGAGCTTTGCCAATATGTCAACATAAAATTATAAATAGAAAGCACTTGTATTTTATAAACTTCCTGCCCATGTATCTTATTTTCTATTTTTAATTTCCAATTTTCTGTCTTTAATACACTTTTAAAACATATGCCTCTTTTATAGGTTTATTTACCTTATAATCCAGGTGAATGTGTATTATGGTGAGAAAAATATCTTTTCAGAAAGCCATAAAATATACATGGTGAACTCAGTTCCTCATAATTCCCTCACATTTTGTACATTATTTAGTTTTCTACTTAATAATAAGCCATCCTGAAGCTCACAAGCAATTGTCTTGTTAAACTTTGTTTTTTAAAAACTGAGTAATTTTCTTGCTACTCTTCATCCCCTGGATATTCTGGTCCACTGTTTGGCTTAGGTTGTGCTAATGTAGTAGTGCTAAACCACTATTGCTTCATGGAATCTCTCTTTACCGTGGGCTGTATGTAATAAGGTTACATAAATCAAGCTCGTCTCTGAATCACAGAGATTCAATCAAGAAACTAGATAAAAGTAAGCTTCTTGAGGCTGAAGATTAGAAGTCAGGTATTCTCACAAGTGCCATATTTTATTGATCAGAGTATTTGAAGTCCACCCAAAAACACAAGTCAGAAGAAAATAAGCTATCCAGGTACTGTGCAGGGCTTCTGTTTTGTAGAACTTAACTGAGACGATGAGCATCCACGGGGAACAGTCCCTAAAGCCTATGCATAACTTTATAAAGCCGATGCTTCTAACTCTCATGACATGATATACTCTCCTGGCCCTGACTGCAGCTCAACAAACATCACAAGTAAATTTTTAATAGTGGAAAGTCTTACTATTCAATAAACAATTGACATTCCAGATGCTGTTTGGTTTCCTTCCAAAGTCTATGCTTCAAGGTCATCTTCAAACGATTCCCTTTGACTGTGTGCTTACATGGCACCTGTTCTTTGGTGAATGGAAATGGGCATTATGTATCCTGATCGCAGAAATGTACATACTTCCTTAAATTCTAAAAGAAAGGGTTCATACTCTTTGTTTCATTTCTTTATATCCCCTGATTTATTCCCTTAGAGGCAAATTGGCAAGTCTGAATTTATAGAAAGTATAGAGGAATATGAATACTCCAGAAAATCCATGCCATCTGTTGACATACAGATGCTTTGAGTGTGGTTCCCATCATGAATGTTCTAGCCAGAAACCATCAAATTAAAACACAGCATATCCTTTTTCTTCAAATACAGGAACAACTGCACCAATTTAAATCAGGATGTAAACACCTACATGAAATAAGAGTGGATGGGAAAGTGCTGCAATACTGTGCCTGGAAGTGTGGACTCAGCTCTTTCGGGCATAATTTAAGATGTTTTTCAAATATGGTCAATTTCCTGGCTTTGAATGGAACGATTACATTTTCATGATCTGGTTGATTGTCCACAGGTAATCAATATTATCAAAATAACCCATATTTCCTCCTGTGGTAGCCATGTCCACTCTGTTTCTGAATCCCTTAGTTTTCTTTCACAATGATTTCATCTTTTAAGTCTAAGAATCAATGTATTTGTAGAAAAGATTCCTGTAGTTTAGAAGGTGTAGCTTTCCATCAGTAAGTATAATTTGAGCTCCTCTACAGAGTGTGTTGAATCTGTGCACACTCCACTGTCTCCTGCAGCTAAACCAAAATTCAGAAGCCACAGGGAATCAATAATCAAACCCTCTGAATCTGAAGGTGTCAGGACCTCCTCTGCACAGAACTCTAGGCCAGTATCCCAAGCTAATTGGACTTTCCCATGTTCTTTCAGACAAATGAATTTTTACTGCTGTTTGAGGAAAGAAACTTGCCCTATTCTACCCCCAGAGCTATTGGTGAAGAATAAGAAATTAAAGGAATGGAAATACCACCAAGGGCAAGAGGCTAGCAAAATGAATCCATGGGTAAAGTGCTTGCTCTATAAGTGTGAAGACCTGAGTTAATATCTTCATCAGCCATTTAAAATCTGGGCATCTCTGCACCAATCTGTAACTGGGAGTAGGAGGATCAGAAGCAAGCGTATCTCTGGGGCTTGATAGTCAAAACAGCAAGCTCCAGGTCCAGTGAATTATTGGTTCTCAAAAACTAAGATGGAGCTGACAGACTCTGAGAAACAGAGGTGGTGGATGGCTACAAAAAAAACTATTGTCAGAACACAATGGGAGAGTTAAACACAAAAACTCACAGTAATTGTGACAGCATGAGTTTGAGTGAAGGCAAAATCACAGCAGGAAGCAAGAGGAAGTAGACACAATGTCCTATTACTAGCTGAGGAGATATTTGGAATTGATGGCTGCTGGGAGAAGGAGTAAGTTAGTCACATCTCACTGTAGGACTCATGTCCAAGAGTAAGTATTGGGCATCATAAATTAGACTTGATATATGAGAGAGAGAGAGAGAGAGAGAGAGAGAGAGAGACAGAGACAGAGACAGAGACAGAGACAGAGACAGACAGAGAGAGACAGAGAGAGACAGAGAGAGAGACAGAGAGAGAGAAAAAGAGAGAGACAGAGAGAGACAGAGAGAGACAGAGAGACAGACAGAAAGAGACAGACAGAAAGAGACAAAGAGAGAGTGAGGGAGTAAGGGAGAGAGAGTTGAGAGAGACAGTGAGTTGGATGGGGGAGGAATGTAGGTGGACATAGAAATAAATAAAATTATGATATATTATATGAAATTCTCAAATGATTGGTGAAAATATTATTCTAAAAAAGAGAAGAAGAAATATAAGCTAGATATCAATTGGGGAAGCCAACCAGCATCCCCATCTGACCTTCATATATACAGAAACACACAGAGGAAAGCCAGCAAGGGTGAGATTAGGGAAGCTTCCTGTTGAAGGTGTGTGAGGTCATCTTAAGGGAAGGATCATTGTTATAACATCATTGTTATTTGAACAGGTATGAACAGACATTGGGGTAGTAAAGCTCAATAATTTCAAAATATTCATCTTAATCCTAACTATTTATTGTTTCTGTAGTCTGTCTTCTTTCAGGTTTTACTCATTTCTTTCCATCACAAATCAAGATAAACCTCTTAAATGATCTTAAGAATCCTTTCTGGTTTATAGTCAGATGCCCAAAATTTAATTTTTGGTATTAAAATGCATGAGGCATCTCATTATGAAGAAAACAGTTTCTTATTTTATTTCTGAGTTAGCAATTTTTACAGAGTTCACACAAAATGAGAAATGGAAACCCTTCTTCTAAGGTAACATGCTGACATTAGTGACAAGACAGTTCAAGGTCAGTGTAGAACCACACTTGGAGAACAAACACAGGCAGTCTTCTGGTTCTCAGCATCCAGTCCTTCCCAAAGGATGACTTGAGCTTTTTCACATCAAGGTAAGGATGAATTACTACAAGTATGCATTGAAAAAGATAACAACTAATGACTGCAGAGTTCCTACTTTGATGTGGGCACTGAATAAAAAAACATAACCATATCATTTCTCTCACTGTAAGTGGATAATATCCATGTTTCTGCAATTTACAGTTTGGGGGAAGACAAATAAAGCAGCTATCTAGAATCTAACAACTAAATTAATATCAGAAGGGTCATTAGAACTAAAAGATTCACCATTTATCCTAAATCTCTTGTAGATACAATACTTCTACCCAGACTAGGCAGCTCTGGAAAAACATATGTTGGAGATAAATCCAACCTAGTATCATAAAAAAACATACTCACTCCTATATTGTCCTTTAAAATATGCTGCCCAGAGTGTAACTTATTTCTCTACTTCTCATTTTCTATTATGGATAAGAATGAAATCTAACAAGTTCCATAAGATGACCCTACATTTAGAGAAGACATCCATAGCTGAGATTTTTTTTAAAAAAAAAAAAAGGTTTGCTACTCAGAAAATAAGTCCAAGTGTTTGAGTTTATAGACAGTGGTAGAGGAATAAATCAATTTGACTCCATATCCCATCATTCTGTACAGGTTTGTAACAAGGTGTTCTTTGTTAGATTTTCATCTGCCTACATCTGAGACAGCAAAGTTCTCCACAATCATCTTTTAATGACATCGCAATTTATAGACAGTAACTAATTTCAAACTTCATAGCACTTGGCTTTTATGATTATTTCAAATCATTTAAATGCAAATGAATTTCCAGAGAGAGAAAACATCAAATGCCCTTGAGTAGCAACATGTAATAGAACAGTGTGTGGAAGCCACTGTAGGAATTTGAAGCACTCTGATAGGGTTGAATGGTAAAGCTCTATAAAAGTGTTTGCCTATACTCAATTTGCATTTCATTCCACATTATAATCTATTTACACATTCTGTCTTTTTAATATGACTTATTTATTGAACCCTCCTTAGGAATCCTACTCACGTTCCATTGGAAACCTATGGTGCAATTTAGCATGGAAAAAATAGCACTACAATATTCTCGAACAAGAATCAAAGGCACAAACATCTCTTACTTCTCTACCCTTCTCCACAGTTAATAATGTCACTATATGACACATCTCCAAGTTAAGTGTCTATTCGTTCATGATAAGCTTGTATTTGCTTAGGGATCAAGTAACAGTGACCGTGCAGAATTGTTAAGCAACAATATATGAAGCATCAAAACAAAGAAGTCAGGTCCTTATATAAATGTATTACTGTTTTAAAGTTCACAAAAATATTGAAACTATTATGATAGGGTACATTTATAGCAAAGCCATGGTTGTGTGTGTGTGTGTGTGTGCGTGTGTGTGTGTGTGTGTAGCAAGTGAGAAGATATTTCACTGCAAATCACTTAGAATATATTACCAGCTCTGGGTTTACTACTGGGTTAACAAGACTCATGGAAGCATATTATTGTTTATAAGGTAAGAAAAGAAAAAGAAATAATTCAACAGTAGATCACCAAGATCCATACAGAACAGCAGAGAAGCAACAGTCTTTGAAGTTGAAAGATGTTGAATGCAGAAGGGGTTGGTATGTCCAGTGGACAAATTGATTGAATCATTTTATTTCCTTCTGAATTTTCAATATCTGCCTTGCTAAGGTTATCATAATGCTTACCTTTTAAATCTCTTTTGCAAAATACCTTTTAAAAACCCATTAAGAAATAATGGGTTTATTTGAGCTCACATTCTGGGAGTATGGTCCATCATGGCAGCAGGAGCTTGAGTCAGGGGCATGAAGCAGCTGGCTACAACTCATCCATATTCAGGAAACAAAAATAAATAAATATTGCTGCTCAGCTGCATTTTCCATTATATTCTCTCCCAAATCCCAACTTCTAGCATAACACTGAACATACCGGAGTGAGTATCTCCAGCTCAACTTAATCTAGCTAATCATCCAAAGAAATGACCATAGACTTGTTTTCTTGGTGACTATAAGTCTTATCAACTTGACAGTCAAGACTAGCCATCACATCGCCACCCTTGTTAACATGATATTCAAAGATACCGAGTTTAAGCTGAAACTTTCCACCCCTTGTCTAATTAGGCTGATGGCCATCTAATAAGTCAAAATATACCCAATCTAAAATTTATTAAAAAAAAACACTAACTGTCCCAACACTAATAAAGAATATAGGTACAATCTCTTCTGAAACTCAAGCAATCTCTTAACTGGAACCCTTTGAGAATTCAAAAGACAAGTTACATATATTTGTTCTATAATGGGATGCAATAAACGTTCTCTTCCAAAAGGGAAGAAAGGAGAAATTGTTAGAAATTATCATATTAAAGCATAACCGAAACCCAGCAGAGAGCCACTAATTATTTTAAGCCCATATTCAGCATCTGGGGCCCCTAAAAATATTATCTGGTCTACAAATTCTAAGACAAGCATATTCCTTCAGCTCTGCTCCCTGTAATATACGTAGCCTCCATTGGTCCAGCCCTACTTGGTTCTTGAAGACTTCCTGGCTGGGCATCCCATAAACTTGGCATCTCCGACCTTTAAAAGGCATTTTTAGGTTAGCATCTTTCCTCTCAAAGGACTTTGTACTTCATAATATGGAAGTTTCTATGGGTGAGGTCCTGGGTACAGTGACCATACATGTTGTTCTAGTGTAAAGCACCAATTTCCTTTTAATGACACTGATCTCTCTGTCAATAACAGCTGTTTTGAGAAAGACAAGATTTTTGTGAGGTTGAGTTTACCCACAATTTTTCCTAGTAAATGAACATTTTAAATCTCTTTCTGTTTCATATTTTACCCCTTCTCACTGTAGATCTACATGAGAGCAGTAAAGAGTAGCCATACCACTGCTGAATGCTGCTGCACATTTAGGATGGCAAGCACCTTACTCAATTAGCAAGTCCCTAAGGGTACACAAAAATAAGAGAGAAGACTAACAAAATTCAATGAATTTTGAAAAGAAAAGAACTCATGAAAAGAAAATTATTGGCTGTGGTCTCAGCAGATAGGCTAAGACTTAAGAAAAAAAAACAAAACAAAAGCAAAAAAAACCTGTGAATGATCCATGGTTCTGAACATCATGTGGGGTAGAAGCATGAAGAGTCTCAATCCTGCAACTACTTCCTTATGGATCCTAACGCTAAACAAATATGGACAAATATAGAAGTATGGATAGGGAAGCTTTAACCATGACCTAGAAAAAGGGCCAGTTAAAGGAAAAGACTCTTCTAAAAGTGTAGAAAAACAATGCCAGCAGAAAGCACAGAGTGCCTCAACATCAGGACAAAAGATATCTGCAACAGAAGAGAAGACAAGGTAGCAATCCTTGGCCATGGTGAATGTTACAGTACAAACAAGATCAGCAGGAATAGAAAATGAAAAGAGTTTTGGAAGAATGGTTGCTCTAAGTTAAGGGCACAGGGCATAGCCTATGCAAGTGTTTAGGTGTGGTCCAGATTCTCTGCTACATTTCTAAGATTGTATCTTATGAACCTCTTCTTATTTCTAGGCTGTATCTGGAAAGTTACTTAACGGAAAACATCATTTCCATCACTTAGACCTTCCTTATTCTAAAGATATTTTCTCCATCTCTGGTGAGAGAGTCATTATATTTTATACCAGCTGGTTTGACCTCTGTTAGCAACATATATACAGACCAGAATAGACTGTATGACAGCAATGTCTACAGTGCAGTGTATGAACTTTGTGGCTGAGAATTCCTGAAAGGAAGCTATGTCTGCAAAAGTCGATGGAGTGACTACAACTGCAGCGACTTGGACCAGTTAGAACATTGCAGACCAAGAGCCTAGTTACAACATATCTTGGGCTATGTTTAGACCCTCAAACAGTCATTTCTTGCCTACCTTTGTGTGAAGTCTATCATTCTGTGGGTGACAGATAAAGATGGACGTAACATCCTATAAGTTACAGATTCCCACCAATAAATGGGCTAAGAATGCTGCCAGATAGCATGCAAGGCCTTTAGTAGAGTTTTCCCATTTTGATGTACTCCATCTACCTGATGTATCCATTAATGTATTTGAGAACTACTATGATTTATAACTGTTCACTGTTCTAGTACTATACAGATTTTTAGAAAGTGCTTTGGGCCATGTAATTTAATGTAATCTAAATCTACACCCCCTAGGTCATAGTCACTAATATTTGGCCCCAGAATTAAAACCTCTTATACTGTAATTGAGTTAAGAGTTGTGTACTTAGGTCCATACCTACAAGGTAAAGACAAATCAGTTTATTGCTTCATTGCTTCAAGATTTCTGATTAAAAAAAAAAAAGGAGAGGGACAAAGACCAAAACATACACACACGAGAGAGATAGAGAGAGAGAGAGAGAGAGAGACAGAGAGACAGAGAGAGAGACAGAGAGAGAGAGAGAGATACTAACTGAAGCCTGACTCCTATTATTATGCAGACTTTTAAGTCTCAAATTCTACCTTCTGTGAAACTACATGTCTAAGAAAGCCATTGGTACAGGTCTTTTCTGTGTATAAAGCCCTAAGACCTATAGAAACAAATAACATAAATCCTATTTCAACTCTGAAATGTCAAAAACCATGAGAAGCAATGTCTAGAGGTAAAAGAAAAATTATATCCTAGATGTCTAGCTCATAAAGAGAGTAGAGTGCCCTCCTCCACTTTTTGATGTAATTGAGCCCTCAATGAATTGGGTGATGCCCACCATATTGATGAAAGCTATATTCTTCTCAGACTGCTCATTAAAATACTAATTAAATCACACATCACAAATGCCTCCTATCCTAATTTAAAGTAGGAAAATTGGAAAGACCAGCAGAAAGCAAAATGTAAACAAAGATCAAAAGAATGTAGGTTGAATTTTGAATAGAAAAACATAGACAGAACCATAGGTGAGTGTCTTAGTCAAGGTTACTATTGCAATGACAAAAGACCATGACTAAAAACAAGCTAGGGAGAAAAAGGCTTATCAAGCTTCTTCTTCTACATCACAGTTCATCTTCAAATGAAGTCAGAACAGGAACTCAAGCAGTGCAGGAACCTAGAGGAAGGAGCTGATGCAGAGTCCAGGGAGGAGTGCTGCTTACTGGCTTGCTCCTCAAGGTTTACACAATGTGCTCTCTTTTTCAAGCCAAGTACCAGCAGATCACCAACAGCACCACCCATAATGGGCTGGGCCCTCCACCATCAACCCCTAATTAAGAAAATGCCCTAGAGGCTTCTTTGTGCTCAGATCTTATAGAGGCACTTTTCTCAATTGAGCCTACTTCCTCTCTCATGACTCTAGTTTGTGTCAAGTTGACAAACAAGTAGTCAGTATGATAAGACAAGGTTAACAAGGACCTAGAAGCATAAGTTGGCAAAGTTCCTCAGGGGACTGAGCTTCATGAGGTGCGTACATGGTATCTTTGATCCATGACATTATCTTTTGTGTTATGGTTTCCCAAGTAAAGCTAAGTAAAAATAAATAGCAGAAAATATTGGCTTGTTCTCAGCAGTATTCTAAATCACAATCTATATTTAAGGTGTAAGCCTACATCACAAACAGTAACAAGTATAGCAGTATTATCAAAATATATATTTGAATCAAAATACAACCAAGAAGCAAGTGTTTAAAGCATAAAGGTGGGTAGCTTGTATTACCCTTCTTTCTGGCTGTAGCAATATGATCACACAATGAGAAAAGGCCTGATATCCTCCAGGAGTTAAAACAGATAAGATTGGAAAAGTTTAGTCACAAAACTCAGAATGAATGTACACATAGAGTGTTCTGTTAGGGTCACTGTGGTGCACCAGATGGCATTCTCCATAACAGCTGCAGAAAAAAAAATGGCAAATGGTTTAGAATTAATAAGTACTTCAAAAGCGAAGCTAGCGGTATGAAGTTTATCTCCTAAACTGTAACGTGCAATCCTCTGTGTCTATAATAGGCACTGGATGAACTCTCAACTGCAAACAAGCTCTGTCCTCATTTTTCCTGCTCTCTCTCTCTTTACACAACTCAGGACAAGGTGAGCAAGGGAAAGCAACTTGTAAAAGGACAAGGAGCTCTGCCAGGTTTCTTAGCTGAAATTCCCATATTCTAATCTAGAATAATAGTTTGAATTCATGCATTTAGTGTTGACTGACTTAATGAGCTATCAGCCTACAAACTATAGTGAATTTTTTTTCACCAAATGGCAAATAGAATGGCTTTTACTCATTGCTGAATTCATACCCTTAAATAGGGAGTGATTTGGAGGTCCTGTAACTCCTCTTGCACTCCACGATTAGGACAAAAGTCTGAAGCTGTTCATCAATGGTGAAGACTGATGAGAAGAATGAATAAGTAATAAATAGAATCCTGTGGTGCTGGCACATAGTGCAGTGCTGTCAGAGGAACCTATGCAGAAAGGGAGAATTGCTAAGCTACGAAAATAACTGTAAAAAGATTCAACATGTAGTAAAGGATAATGTGGATAATGCATTTTTGTGAAGGAATCTAGGAATTCACTGATGGTGGCAAATGAATCCATATACATCACCATACTTGACATTTTTCTAGTTCTGTAAATCCATGATCAAAACTCATCCTGTAGATAAAAAACACTGACAATTAAAAGGTCTAAGTATGATATAATGGAAGAATGAGGCTGATGCTATAAGAGCCATGGGTTCAGACTTTGAGGCAACGAGGCACTAAAGGAGCATAGCTCAGGTCCGCCTGATCCCCACCCTTTGCTCAACGACAAGAGTCTTTAGAGACCTCACATGTTGGCTGACATTTTCCAGCATTCTGAGTGTTTCCGCAAACCATGGGCATCACAGACTGGAAGAACAAGACCCCTAGGAAGGCTTACAGGCTGATAACAATGCTAGCAGTAGAAAGCTGCTATTTCCACTTGTATACTTTCCCATCCAGGGCTTAGGCCAGGCCTGGGTAACATACTACTGCCAAGGCCTAGAGACTGAATGACCTCTCCCTCTGCTAATTAACCCCTATAAGTGACCCAGAGCTAAAGTCTAGGAAACAGCAAAGGGCAGGTCAGCCAATGACCAGACAATAGGGCTACCCTTTCAAAGGGCAATAAGAGAGTGTGGTGATTTGTAAAAGACTGAGGCTGTCTTGCAAAGGTCAGCTCTGCCTTCTGAGCAGAAACACTGCTTTGTGCATCCAATGACACATACAGGCTGCAGAGGCCTCCTTGGGTGGGTCCACTTGACATTGGTGAGACGGATGGTCACCCTGTGTGGGGCACTTTACTAAAGCCATATGCAGAAGTATTTACTCCTCAAGGAATTCAAAGTCTAAACTACAGTTTCTCTGAAAAACCCGAGCATTCCATCATGTTTTCTCTTATGTTTGGAACCAGCCCAGCACTCTGGCTTTCTGTATGCAGTGAGGCTAAGGCTTGTTTTCCAAGCATAGATTTATTGTGGACAGCAGCTCATCAGACAGATTGTGAATGTTGTTCAAATAAGAGTAGGACATGGAAGCAGACACCTCTTCCCCACCCTATTACTAGCATCCTTAATCTTAAAAGCCACTTGGTTAGTCAAAATAATTTTTGTGGCATGCTTGCATGTGAGATTGTTAAAGGACCTGACCCTCTGATATTCTCCTATTTTCTCACTGTGGTACTAGCACTGCTCAAGCAGTGCATGAGCTAGTGTGGAAAGTGCTGTGTAAATTCTAGAAAACCAAAAACCTCCAGCTAGACAAGAGTCATCTCAATTCACTCTCAAGAATCTATTTTCAGGAAGAAATTATGTTGAGCTATGTCAAAAGTGTTCACCCAGTAAGTTCACTGGCTCCTAACAAACAAACAGAGAATTATTGTTTGACTGATGCCTGCCAGACACATAAAATGACTCTCCAGCCTCTTGTTGCTTGTCATCATTTTAAAAACACTCATCCTTCTCTCTAGCTCTGTGTTTCACAACTCATTGTTTGTAAGGCTTTGTCTGTGAGTCTTCTGTCTCAAACACCTGCATCAACTCCTTTCAAACTGATGCACAACAGCAGTGCATAATTGCACTTTCATCTTCTTTAGGTATCATGTCTAAAGAAAAATCTGTGGTGGGCCTATTCTTCTGATTATATGGGCATGCCAACAAAAAGAAAAATAAATTGAACCTCTGTCTTTCTGTGAAATCCAATATTTCACAATATACTATTTGACACAGCTCAGATTGCATTGATCTGAAAGGGAGCATTGTACCACTCTGAGAGAATGTTCCTCTTTTACTTTGCTACCTGAATAAAGAAAGGTTTGAAGTCCCAAGACATGAAAAAAATATTGAGCTTTTCTGTACTAGATTTTTGGCATACTAGACACAAATTAAATCTTCAGAAAATGTTTTCCTGGATCTGTGAAAATTCGTTACATAATGGTGATGGGCTGTGGTGCTCACAGAGTCCCTTGTAGGTCATAGGGCATAAGGTGTGAGATAAGGAATCTCTCAGACAGGACTCCTGCCCAGTAGAAAGACAGCTGTCCCCACAAATGCTGCCAGTGATCGGTCTTCACAAAGTTTCCTTCTGCCTGCAAATTACAAGGATTAATTGCCCTCACTTGGTGAGATCCTAAAAAAAATTCATGCAAAGGACAAGATTATGACATAGCTTAGGGAACTCAAGGTCTCTGTATTTCTCAAAGAGTGCAAGGATGAAACATACACCCTGGTCAGCATCGGCCTTCAGCTCATATCCATGGCTCCGTAGTGATTGAACCCAGCAGTGTATTCAGCTCATTCAACACAGCACGTTGCCCCTTGTACATGAAAAGCACAGAATTAGCTGAATCTTCAGGCAGTTCTCACTGATCACCTGCCAGGTCAGGCATTATCAGTTTTACATTTTTGAAATGTAAGTGTAACCTGTTCTCATGAGTACTTTGCCTTTCTGGATTTCTATTTGTGGCAAACATCCAAGTCTTTGTGTAGAATTTTAATCACATCTCTCTTTTTACTACTATGAGATGTTAACAAACTTCATAAGCAGTCTCTCTCCATCCCTGTGCATGGCCTTTATGAGCCACTTGTATAACATGAGCTGTTCAGAGCTTGGTGATGCTGGGAAAGATGACTTGGAGACCTTACACACTTTACGCCCAATCTCTGCACTAGACTGTGCAAATATCTTCAATTATGGCTTCTAAGATTCTACTTGATGGTTATATTTTTGTCTGCACTGTGTACCCCAGTGAAAATAACGCTGATTAAGGAAAGGTCTCAGTGAGGAAAATCAACTGCAGTTCTTTCAGTTAAGAAACTAGTGTGGCCGATTTTCATCAGATGAAGACATTTTTCTGTAGTCCTGTATTTGGCCCATGGTTGCCATGAAGGTGATAAAGATGAAGAATGTGAAGCATCAGATGACAGATGAGGTTTGTAGGTATATAAATACCATGGCATTTCCCTACAGAGAAATATTTCGAGCTTGAACTTGAATAATAGACAATATTGGGCCTGAAATGATGAGATTTAAAGTAGTTTATAGTTAGTTGCATGCAAAGAAGAAAGACAGATTTCTTATGGTTAAAAAAACGGACATGGTGGAGAAATGTGTGTGTGTGTGTGTGTGTGTGTGTAATTGCAATCCTGAATCCAAGGAAAGCCATGAACAGAGTTAACCGAGGAGTCTGTTGAAGCCCAGCTAGTGAGATTATGGGATACAAAAGAAGATAGGATCAGCCTGAGTATTGTGGAATGGAGATACTGAGCAATCCAACTCTCCATCTGTCCTTGTGAATAAAGATGCATAAGCTGAAGCATTGTATGAGGGAAATTGGGCAATGATGGACTGGCTCCTACAAATCCTTGATGACACTTGCTTTGCCCTGAAGAATATTGAGAGGAATAGAAGACAGTCGAAAGGACTTGCTGAGAAGACTGGACATGATAGAATTAGTGATTAAAACCCATTTCACTGGACTAGATAGACATACAGTCACAGGAGACCTAAGAAAACACTAACTCATCAGGGACTTCAGGACTGGAATGCAGCTTTGTAGCTTTTCTAAACCCTATGGTGGGATATGATTCTTATGAGGTAGGAGAAGCTATGGCAGACATCAATTGATTTGAACATCTTTATTGGATCTGTAAAGTGTTGAAACAATTATAGGAGGCAGAGAAAGGAGATATTAAGATGGAATGGTCTATCTAAGCCACTAGAAAATAAATTTGACAAAATTTCAGCCAGAGTTGCTAGTGAAAAAAACACACAGAAAGCTCTATACTGTGCTAGTGACTTTCTGGTAGACTTTAGACTCTGAAAGGTAGTTCCTATAAGATATAAATCATATTAACATTGACATGTAGTTTGATTAAATTTTAGCACCTAAGCCGAATACACAAGATAAATATTTACTTAGAATGAATGAGAGTGGACACTTCACAATTCTCCTCATCCTCTGCAGAAAGATTTGGATGCACAATGCTGATTTCTGAGGACCTTACACATTGTAAAAAGTATCTGGAAGAACATAGTTGTTAGAAAATATGGCCCGCATAGTTTCATGTCATTTAATGTCATTGATATTTTAATTATTGTTTCATGGAAGTAAATTTTATAGTTATTCTGCAGTCTTATAAGATAGATGATAGATGATAGATAGATAGATAGATAGATAGATAGATAGATAGATAGATAGAAGTATTAATAATCCTTCAGCAATCTTGAAAGGACATTTTCAGCTTCATATGGTAACATTAAAACACAGGACAGTTAAAACAATCCTGAATAGTGTAATAACTGTGGGAGGTATCCCCATTTCTGATTTCAAGTTGTACTGCAGAGCTATAGTAATAAAAACAGCACACTGTTGACATAAAAACAAACATTTGATCAATGGAATTGAATTGAAGATCCAGACATAAATCCACACACCTATGGGCACCTGATATTTTTTATAAAGAAGCCAGAAAAACATACTAGACTAAAAAGCATCTTCAACAAATGGTGCTGGTCAAACTGGATAGCTTCATGTAGAAGACTCTTAATAGATCCATACTGATTACCTTGCACAAAACTCAACTCCAAATGGGTTCTGAAGATATCTGTATTCCCCCTGAACACCCACACTCCAGTGTCATTCCCTTCCCCACATCCTGCCTTTCTGTGTTTATAACCCCTGTGTGAATGAATTACGGTTTGAGAAAAAATAAATTATAAAAAAAAGACTTCAACATAAGACGAAATATACTTAACCTGTCAGAAGAGAAAGTGAGGAATAGCTTTGAACTCATTGGTACCAGAAAAGACTTCTGAAAAGAACTCTGTAGCACAGGCACCAAGATAGATCAACAATTAATGAAAGAGACCTCATGAATCTGAGAAGCTTCTGTATGGAAAAGACTTTTTACCAACTATACATTCAATAGAGGATTAATATTCAAAATACATAAAGAATTTTAAAAACTAAGTATCAAGAAAAAATAATGTAATTTTAAAAGGGAGGTACAGATTTAAACAGAATTCCCCAAAGATGAAATGTAAATGGCTAAGACTTTTAAAACTGGTCAACACTCTTAGCCATCAGGGAAATGTGAATCAAAACTACTTCGAGATTTTTATCTCATACCCACCAGAATGGCTAAGATAATTAAAACAAGTGACAGGTCATGGTAGTAAAAATGTGAAGAATAGGGAACATTTACACATTGCTAGTGGGAGTTTAAATTTGGACACATTGTGTGGAAATCATTGTGGCAGTTCTTCATGAAGATGGCAATTGATCTACCCCAAGACCAAGTTATATCACTCTTGGGCACATACCCAAATGAACCTTCATTCTACCACAAAGTCACTTGTTCAACCATGTTCACTGATGCTCTATACATAATAGCCAGAAATTGGAAAAAGACATAGATAAAGAAAATGTAGTATATTGACACAATATAATATTACTTAGCTGTTAAAAGTTATGGAATTACGGAATTCACAGATAATGGATGAAAATAGAAAAAAACCATTCTAAGTAAGGTGATCTAGAACAAGAAAGACAGATAATGTTTATATTGACTAATATTTGGATGTTAGCTGTTAAATCAGTGATAGACAATCTACAGTCTATAGATGTTAGGTATATAGTATGGGGTAATGGGGACATATAAAGCTCATTAAGAAGAAGAAATAGAACAGATAGTTATGGATAAATAGGAGAGTGCTAGAACTAGAGGATCAAATGGGGAGGGTATGATGGAGGGAATACTGAAAGAGACAGCTAAAATTAAAGGGTAGTATGGAAAACTAATACAGTAGAAGCTTCCTATAATAGATACATATATGAGGGCAATCTCAATGAATTGAACAAATAATGCGGGGGGGGGGGCAGAGCCCAAGCTGGCCATCTCTTTTCACCAAATGAAGCTTCCAATACTAAGACTAGGTTACATCTAATTGTGTTGTTAGTCAATAGACTCCCATAGGAACCCTCAGACAACCCAGTTTGTTGCCAAGACTGTAGATTGCTCTCCACACACTAATGGTAAGGCCCAATTGCTGAAGATAATACCCCCACAATTTACTGAACATGGAGGAAACAAGCTGGTGCCAATATAGAACCTTCATCCCTGTTATGATCTTTAGTACAAGAAAGTGTTCTACACATTCCTAAGGGAAAAACATAAACTCCAAACGTAGCCACAAACTCTTTGATGTACAATTGTGTCTTATCTACAAGATATATTAGGGCAATGGTGGTGCAAAGTTTATGGGAGTAACCAAATAATATCTGAATTTCAGATTGGACTTAAGACTCATTCAACAAAATGGAACCCATACCTATCACTGTGTGGGTGAACAGGAACCTGGAACTCCCAGATATCTAGGGTAAAAGCAAATAACACTATACTTCCCAAAAGGCAATAAAATGGCTCCTAATGACATTGTTATACTCATAGATTATAGATGCTTTGTTCAATCATCATAAGAGAAGCTTCTCCCTGCTTAAGATGGGAACAAATACAGAGACCTACAGTGAGACATTATACATAGAGTAAGAAACCTAGGAACACTCAGCCCTAAAAGGAATGTCTCCAACAAATGTCTCCCCTCAGGCAATACTGCAGAAGAGGAAATAAAAAGAGTATAAAGGCCAGAGGAGATGGGGGAAACCAAGAAATTAACAAGACTGGTACACATATGAACTCACAGATGCTAAGGCAGCATGCACAGGGACCGCATGGGTCTGTACCAAATGGGGGTCTTAGAGCTGAAAGGAGAAATGAACACATGCTCCCATCCCTAATCCAGAAGTAATTTCCAACTGAAAACTCCTGGAGAAATAAAAACACAAAAGCTTTCCTCCAAAGGAGACTCAGTGTGGAAAACACACTACTCTTGAGGATATGCCCAGCAGTAGGCAGCCAACAGAAAACGGATTCAACAGGAGGTTTTCTTGTCTCACAATGTTTTGTCAGAGGTTTCCTTTATTTTTTCTTTTAATTTTATATTTTTCTTTTTGTTTTACTTATATATTTTTCTTTTCTCTTTTTTCTCTCCAGCTCATATACATACATACATATACATATATATAATGGCTTCCAACTTAGTGCTTTAATGGGGTTCTTGAGTATGCCAACAAATGTGTCTCTGTCTGTTGTGTCTGTTGTGCCTTCTTTGGGGGTCTTTTTCTTGTGTTTGTTTTGTCCAAATCCATAGTGTTAGTTTTTGTAGTTTTTGTTTTGTCTTATTATACATTACTTTTGATCATTACCCCTTAAAAGTCTGTATCTTTTCTAATGAGAGACAACAACAACAAAAACATCCTGGAGGATCCAAATGGGAGGAAGTGGGAAAAGTAGAAGGAGAGGAACTGTAATTAAAATATATTATACAAGAAAAATAGATTTCAATAAAAACAGGGAGAGGATATATGTGTTAAGTATTATTCATGCTACCTAAGGAATTTAAAGTAATTTAAAATTTGTTATAATGTTAGAACTGTGCACATAGTAATATATCTTATTTAGTGTCAATTTTGTTTAGATTTTGTTTTGGGTTTTTTAGGTTTATAAAGTGATTTTTTTATTTCATCATATATTGTATAAGTATATATTGTGTGTATGCATATATGTATATATATGTACCTATGTATCATGTACACATGCATATAATATGTATATCATATATATATATTTATCATTGCTTCCATCAAACTTCTGCTAAAGCCCTCATCCCACCAACTTCCTTCTTATTCTATAATTTGAAAAAATAAACTTTTCTATTACTTTTTGTTCAATAATAATATCTCCATTTTACTAAAATATATGTGGAACATATTTTATAGTTTCAGAAAGATGCATCTCAGCTGATTGTTAATATTAAGTGAATGTTTCTCAAGTCATTTATTAACAAGTTTCTTTTTACCATGGATTTAAAGAAATTTATCTTCATAATAGACAATATCTGGAAATAACCTAAACGTCCCTCAATCATGTGGAAAAAGGAAATGTGTTGTAGTTGTATTGTAGAGTATTACTAAGTTGTTAGAAATGACATCATGAAATCTCCAGGCAAATTGAAGAAACGAGAAAAAAAATCATCCTGGGTGAGGCAACCCTTATTCCATATTAGGAAAGACAAAGATGATAGACACTTACTTATAAGTGGATATTAGCTGTTAAATAAAAGATAATCATGCTATAATCTTTTACCTGCATGCCACAGAGTACCTGTGGAGATCAGAGGTCCACTTGATTACAGTGAGATAAATCTAAGAATATTTGTTAGAAAACTGTTGTTTTTACACATAGCTAATCATATTTATATTTTTTTCTGTATTTTAATTTTATGTTTAATAGAAATGCTTAACTTGCATGCATGTATATACATTATGGTCATACTTGGTGCCCATGAAAGCCAAAATGGAAAAGTTTCCCTTGAAACTGGAGTTACAAGCGGTTTTTAGGTGCCCTGTGAGTGCTAGGAATTGGACCCAGAGCTGCTACTGGAGCACCAAGTACTTTTAACTGAACTTTTAGTAAGTCCTCTTCCCAGCCCCTATCTTGCTCTTGAAAAACTATGAAAATTAAAACCATAAGTGTGGAGATTAGGTTTAGCTTTCAAGGACAATCATGCTGCCTATTAACTACTACACCACTTCCCTAGAGGCAATTGAAAAAAAAATATGTTAACAATGAAAAGCTACCATTTATAAAACCAATTAGCATTTATCAAAGGGAGATTTGCTTATCTTGTGAGCAGACACATTGATGCTGTACAAAGAACCTATATGAAAGTGCATTCTCCTAGTCACTAAGTGACTAATCCGGACACAATTATGATGCCAAATTCTCACAATCACTAAGTTTTCTTAAATTACTATCAGAGACATTTCTTTACAAGATAACCACTTTTTGTGGGCTTTCCACTGCTTTGACGTTTGATAGGGAACTGTAGACATGTTGAGATGTGTGAAGTTAGAAAACAGGAAATATTGCAGGTGTCTTGTCCCAGTTCATAGGTCTGATTTCTAGAGTTTGTCACCTATTTTCACTAAAGGGAAATTCATTAAATTAAATGACAGCATAACCCACAAATTAGCACTCAGTACTTTTAAATACAAGTACTCCAGTCTTCCAGTTTCAATTACTTACTTATTTCCATACTTAGCTACTTTCTTTGTGGTGTGACAATGATGGATAAAGAGTTGAATGTATCTACTCCATGAAAATACAAGGAAACAATACTAAGAATTTGGGAAATTTGAGTGATAGCATCAGTAGCTTGCTTTCCCTTCTTTGAATCATTGAGAGTGGCATTGCAGCTGATGGTTCCATCCCACATACATGATGTGAGGGATGTAGGATCAAATCCAGATGCAGCTTTCATTGAGCCAGTCCACTTCATCCTTTCCTGTGTCTCTGTAGACTCTTGCATCCTGGAGAATTGACACAGGAAAGAAACCAAGGCACATACTACATAAGCCAGGCCTTACAGGCAAAGGCTGCTAAACATCAGAGTGGCAGTAGCTCAGTCCAGAAACAACGTGAGGATAGAGTCAAAAAAATATGGCCAAATCCTCTATTAGACATCAGGGGATACTGTACAACATAAAGATGTCAAAGAGAGGGATTACATCCTTTGATGGATTGTTCTCATTGGTAATTTTGCTGCATAAATAAGTGATCTATGAGTCACAAAACAGAAAACATATTATGATGCCTCCTGTGGAATTTGACTCTGGACTAGCTTTAAATGGTTAAGGGATTGAATTAGGGGTTCACATTGACTTGAACAGTAAATGATTCTACCTGAATTTTTCCTAGGTTTGAGCTTGAATGAACTGCTAATCGAAGCAACTGACTCAGTTTATATTCATATTACTTTTATGCTATCAATATTTCTTGAATTGAAATAATAAAATACATTCCGTTATTCAGGAGAAGTATACAGATTTGCAGGTAGGGAAACATGGCTGTACATTCATTCTCTACTGCTAATATATCCGAGTACAGTGGATAAAGTCTCAACTTTCCTAGATCTCTACCTTCATCTCTGTCTTGTTAGGATAATAAAAACAGTGTAAGTATTTATGAGAGAATGGGTCTGTAACTGGGTTGATAAGCTACAACTGACAACTCAACAAAACCTAGTCACCTGCAAAAGAATATTTGTGAGGAAAAAACAGCAGTGAACAAAAGACTAGTTCAAATAGGATTGACCTATGGGGTATGCCTCTAGAGACTGTTTTAATTCATTGTCAGGAGATGACCCAGTCCACCATGAGCAGCACCATTCCTTAGGCTGGGGTCTTGAGCAATGGAAGAGTAAAGAAATCAAGATGAGCACATGCAAGCAAATTAGCATGCTTGCACTCATTTCTCTCTGCTCCTGATTGTGGATGTGACATGAGCAGATGATTAACATTTCTGGGTTGACGTCCCTACAACAATGGACTATAACCTGTAATTGTGATCTAATAAAAATCTCATCTCCTCTAAGTTTCGTTTTGTCATGATGCATTATTACAGCAACAGAAATGAAACTAGAACAGTGACTTTTGCTTTGATTCTAGACCTCACTGGAGTTCCTTTAATAATTGAATCTTTTGTCCCACATCCTGTCAGGAATTCTTCACAAGTCTACTGGAAACTCCTGAGAATTTCCTCTGAAAAGCCTTTTGTTTCTCATCTTCCTCTCATCTCCTCCACTCTTTTATTGCCTCTGAGGTCAGCTCTCACACATTTTCCTTTGTCTTTTAGTCGTGAATAACACATACATACATATATATGTGTGTGTAATTATGGGTGTATGAAAACTCACATATACAAGTTTATATGTATTCATATTTATGTATCTATTATATTTAATGAAAAATTCTAGAGGTAAAACAAACAAATTTCCTAAAACTACTAAGAACTCTTATTGTTAGTTATTTAGATGTTTCCATGGGGCTGGGGAGAAGGCTCAATAGGTAGACAACAGCTTGCTGTAAGAATGATGCTTTCAGTTCAGATCCATGGAACACACATATAGACCAAGGTGGTAGCACAAGTCTACCATCTCAGTGCTCCTACCTTTAGATAGGAAGCAGAGACATATATACACTTAGCTACTAGCTATCATGACATACACTGCAGTGAACAGAAGACTATTTCTGATATGGTGGAAGTCGGGAACCAAAACCCAAAGATTTCCTCTGATCTCCACACATAGTTTCTGGCAAGAATGCACCCTTACTATCTATCACATATAAACAGGATGCCACACACAGCCACAACCCCTACACCAGTGATGCTGAACCTGTGACTCATGATCCAATAGGAGTCACATAACAGATATCCTACATATGATATATCCTGCATATATTATAGTTAATAACAATTGCAAATTACAGTTATGGAGTAGAAATAAAATAATTTTTTGATTTTGGGGAGAGGTTATCACAGCATACGAACCTGTCTGTATTAAAGGATTGTAGTATTATGCCCTACATAAAATATTTTTTAAAAAATTCATCCGTATTTTAATAATTATCACCTACACTGGCTTGAGTAGTCTTTGGACCTGACCATGTCTAAACTCCATCCTATCTATAAAGCTAAGAATGAGACTCCTTACAACTATTAAAATAAATGGCACACAAAATTTATACACCGAGAAAGCACTTAGTGTGATGTGTTGGTTGTTTGTAATATTGTTTTAGGCACTACAATTCTGGCTATCAAATTACACAGAAGATTAAAGATAAATTAGTGCATAAATAATAATTACATAAGGAAATAAATGTTCTGATAAACACTATGTTTTAAATGTTAGCTTTCTTAGTACTGAATAAACTGAAGAAAGTATCAAATACTTTCAAAATTCTTTCACGAGAGACATACTATTTAACAAAAGTGGATTTTGTATCTAATTAAATATAGTGACATCTTTATAAAACTCAGTCCTGCTATGTGGTCTAATTACCAGGAGGTTTTGACCAGTTCTTTATCCTCAAACCTGTGAGATTAGTTGCTGAACTGATCCATTTGCTGCTGTTTTTTCTCCTTTTTCATTCCAAAATTTTATGAGTTCTAGTATCATTTGTATTGTATCAAGTTTTATAAAGGTCACATTGACATTAGCTACATGTTAAATACCTCAGACACTATAACATAGCTTATTTATTTTTATAAAATGTATATTCTCTCTTAATTTGCAGATTGTAACTTACATGGTTATTGTACTTCTGGAGTCGATGCATGATACTGATACATGTTGAATCTTTAGTCAGCATAGAGCTATTTTAAATATTTTCAGTCATACTTCATTAAATACATGTTTTTAAAAACTCTATAAGGAAGAGTTCAAGTACTACCAAGAATCTCATTCTTGTACTTTAATAATCTTTTCTTGCTATCATAACTACATAAAGATTTATCCTCTTGTCAATAAATTTTACTACTAAAAATTGTATATCTAGCTTGCATAGTCTACAGAGACATGGCCCCTTTTGGCTGATAGGATATCTAAAGCACTTAACATTTATTTCTGAAAACATTTGGCAGTTTCACTAGAATGTCCCCCAGTGTTGAAAATGTGCTTGCATTTTTATCTCCAAATTAGTTATAATTGGTTACTTAACGCTTACTGAATATGATAGGTGAAAGCATCATCTATTCTGATGTTGTCTGCTTTCTGCATCTATCTCCCTTCTGCTTGATTAATCCATTTATCTTTTATGTGTTCACTAAGATTATCCAAGTTTCTATTTTGTGACAGGAATGACATTTGTCGCACTACTTCTTGATGTTTCCAATTAGTGCTCAGTTCTGTGACTGGAACTCTCAGGTGGCATCATCTTCCTGGTTCTTTTAGATGGGTCCTCACAAACCCAGTTTCACAGTGAAGTTGGGTGAGCTCTCCCAGGCCATTCTCATGATTAGTGTTACTGCTCATCTTTATAACCACTAGCTCCCAATTCTCCTGAGATTAGAGTAAGTTCCTAGCATCTGATTCTCATGTCTTCCCATTTGTGTTTTAGGAATGAAAGGAGACACTTGTGTGATAATGAGTCTTGTTGAATCTTTAGTGCTAAGACCTGTTGTAAGTGATTTTAGTCATACCTCATTAAATCTGGATAACAACTCTGTAAGGAATGCTCTAGTACCATTAAGCATCTCATTCTAGGACTATTTTAATCCTCATTCCATAGATGAATAATATGACAGCTCAGAGTAATAAGAAAATTATTCAGCCACCAATTTGTAGGAGTTACTTAAAAACAATGTAACTTTACAATATTAGTATTAGTGTGGCTTTCAGAGTACAGAACAGGCCACTTGAAAAGTATACAAATGCTTCCCCAGTATGCTGTCACCATTATATTTGTTTCATAGCAAATAATATTCATTATAGCTTCACTGTCAACTTCATTGGATTGAGGAAACCCTCGGAGAATTATAAAGCATACTTCTGGGAACACCTGAAGTCATCCTAAAGATCATGAAAGCTGTGAGTCTGTGAATGGTTTAATTCATTGATGAATCCAGAATTTGAATACTATTTCCAGGTGGTGGAATTCTGGCATGTGGCTCCTGACTGAAGCAAGAGAGTCAGCTGTGGGTCTGCAGAGCTTTAGCTCTCTCTGCCCTTCTCTTCCTTCCTTGTCTGCTATCTGGCCACCGTGATGTGAGCTGTTCCACCATATTTTGCCTTCTGTCATAGACTGAAATCTCTGAAACCATAAGAAAAACAAGGTTTTATTTGTGGGCCAGTGAGATGACTTAGTGGGTAAAAGTGCTTATGGCCAAACCTGATGACCTCAGCTCAATTTCAGGCTCCACATGGTAGAGGAAAGAACCAAAACTCACAAGCTGTCTTCCAACGCCCTTCACACACACACACACACACACACACACACACACACACACACATGCAAACACATGCACACACTGTCATGCATGCACTCACACATGCATGTGTATGTGTATATGTGCATGCATAAATCAATAAATGTAAAAAAACCCACAATTCTTTCCTTAAGTTAACTCTGGTACTCAGTTACAATAATGAAAAGTCTGACTTCACTTCACAGTCCTAATATGAGCCACGTCAGGCTTGTCATGCCAAAATGCTGTCTCTAGTGGCTCTCTCCATTTTTAGCTACTCCTTCTATTAATCCTATTGCTTATTTCCACCACGGGTTCTTCAGATCCTAGACTTGAGCAGGTTACTTGTTTACGTAAATTTTTGGTTGCTACAGAAAAAAAGAATCTGAGTAGCTAATGCATAATGAAAAGGGGTTTTGTCTTCTCATGAATCCGGGTGTTCTGAAATCTGACAACGTGATGAGAGCAAATTCTTGGCAACTAGAGAATGTTACCTGCTAGGTTCCATCAGTGAAAGCACTCGATGTGAAGGAAGCTTGTGCAAGAGAGATAACTCTCAAGGGATAGTCTTCTTTGCAGCCTGTGACCAAAGCATTTATTTACTTCCCAGACAGCAGCAATTCACTTGTTCTTGTGAGAATTACCCAGACTTCTGAGAGTGGCAGTTCTCACCAGCATTCAACTGGCAATTACATTTTAACATGAATATAGGAAGGAGAAAGTCATACTGAAAAAACCCCTGAAAGGCCCTGATAATGCTTGCCTACATGACTAAGAGAATCTCAGACATTCCCCACTTCTGGCGTTTTACTTTTCATTTTGATCTTTTCCACAGTTTCCCTCTTGAAGTGTTCACTGAAATAAAAAGGAACTCCATTCTATTTTCCAAATATTCTGAGTTCCTGCACAATTCCATTTTCCACAATTCTGTCTCAATTCCTCTGCTTTAAGTAAGGTCCACGTGATTTCACATTTCAAAATGTTGCTCTTTCCCACACAATTTCCCCTACTAGTACAGGTATTATTCCAAATAGCCCCATAACTATAAAATTTCAGCACTCATATTTTACTGAAAGTGTTTAACATGAAATTCTCCCCTTTTTGAGTTTTCTGGCGTTTAAATCCTGATTTAGAAAGTAGAAACTAGTAGTGTTGAAGGAAATGTTTGTTTCTTGGTGAATTAATGAGTATCGCTTGAAAGTAAAAAGAACAGTTCCTCTGTCCTCATAGAGAAAGCCTCACTGTGCAAGAAGAATTTAAGGGCATAGATAGTCATTGATCCTCATGGCTGTGACAGCACATCCAACAGAAACAATGTAAGAGAGGACAGATTTATTTTGCTCTTGAAGAGTGTAATCCAAAGCAGGCAGAGTGAAGTTTGTGGATGGGCAAGTATGTAGCTAAGAATTTCCATTTCTTGGAAGAAAAGAGAACAGGAAATGTGGCCAAAAACTAGTATGTGATGGAACAGAGTGAAAATTTCTATTGCAAAGACAGAAATTACAACATAGAAAAAAGTATCAAGCAAAACATACTAGAACAAAGTCAAAGTCCTAAAGCTCCATGGATGGCATGTCATTCTCATGGTGATATCATATGGGCTACAGTAGGTTGGGCATGCCTTTGCCTATAGTTATGATGACTGCAGTATAGTGATCTCTCTCTTGAGCTGGTTCCACTCAGTGCCTCCAGCATTCTATATTACTAGAAACTCTGAAACCCAGGTATCTCCATTAGAACCTAAGGCTTTCTTTTGTGTCTCATGTACAGGCCAGTAGGGAGATCCATGCTATCTTGTTTTAAATTCCCTGACCACATCCACATTCTGGGACCTTTCTGAGCAAAGGAATATTGGCATGTCTCAAGTTGTAGAAAAGGCAAGGATTGACAGAAGCTATAGTTGCTAAAGTGACTGGTCCAATTAAAAAGAAACCATAGACTTTGCACTGGGGAAAGAGAAATGGTGCATGAATGGCAAATCCTCACTCATGGAAGCTCTGGGATTAAACAGTGTAGAGCCCAATAAAAGTTAATTAATAAAAGAAGTAGAAGAAGAGTACCTGAGAGTATAGAACTTCAATAGAGACCTACTTGAACAGGACTTCAGTGTAATGTCTGCTCTGGTTTAGCCACTCAGATAATTGAAGGCTATAGAAGCTTTGGGGACATAGAGCTAGAGTTCATCTAGCACTAATAGCAGAGCCTGTCATCACCTGAAGATGTACAGAATAAATATTATAGTAATAGTTCAAGGATAATTGCAAAATTTGAGTGAGATTAAATCAAAAATAACAAACTAACTTGTTTAACAGAGGAAATTTCAAGCATTATCAGTTGGCTTGTGACAAAGTCATGGTTCACTGTTTTTAGCCGTACTTAAAGTATAAAATTTTGGATATGGATGAAATACAACCGGATTGTAATATAAATAGAGTTTGCCCCATTAAAATCATTTTACCCTTACTATCTACATTTTTATTATCATTCTGTTTTGACCACCCATCAAAATTGCTTACACTATTACAGGGCTTCTCTACCCAGAAAACCCAAATCCTTCCATATTATTCCCACAAACAAGCTCTGAAACTTAGTAACCACACTTTATTCTTAACACAGAAACAAACCCAGTACTAAGTATCGTTTTCTATATTAATTAATTTTCACATTTTTGTAAAAATAGATCCGATTGAAATAACTTTTGGCAAAACATCATTCCTTTTGGCTTATGTTTTGAGAGTGTATAGACCATAGATGGTAATGAAGTTATGGTGGAGTCCATGGTATTAAAGATATGGAATTCTTCACATTTCATCACTGAGAGCTAACCTGAAATTCGGGCTTAGATATGACGTTCATTGTACCCTCAGCAGTTATCAACTTTCTCCAAGTCATAAAGGTTTTATATTGTTACTATATAGCACTACTAGCTAAGGAACATACATTCCAACATGACTATATTGGGGATATTTTGAATTCAACTAATAAAATTAATAAGAGATATTTGAATATCTGCCTTTGCTTTGTAGATATAGTGAGTATTATTTATTTCAGAGTTTATTTTCTCCACTAGACTGGGACTCCCTAAAGAGAATGACCCATGTATTTATCATATTATAAATTTACTGAGCAGAAAAACATTTGGTACCAAAACAGATTATACTATATTTCCTTAATAATCCGTGAATACTCAACATGTAAGGATTATTATCAAGTAAGCACACAGTAAATTGGACACTCCAAATGTCTTTTGAAACGAAGACTTACTACTTATTTTTTCATTGAGACATACATCTCCTAAAGTGAGCTCTATCTGGATCTCTCTGTAAAGTCAACTGAGTCAATATCTTCACTTTGCCAGAAAGTGTTCTGTTTTGTTTTGGTTGGTTGTTTTTTTTTTTTTTTGCCATTCAAGTTTTACCTTAATGGCTATAATGTTCAAGTTCTATTCCATTTCAAATACTACATAGATTATAAAACAAAAACATGGTTTTATAACAGTACACTATATCAGCTCTCTGGGAAAAAATACATTATCCACCTTAGTAACTGTGATGGTTTGTATATACTTGGACCAGGGAGTGGCACTATTAAGAGGTGTGGCCTTGTTGGAGTAGGTGTGTCACTGTGAGTGTGGGCTTTAATATCCTCATCCTAGCTGCCTGGAAATCAGTCTCCTCTGAACAGCCTTTCAGATGGAAGATATAGAACTCTCAGCTCCTTCTGCAACATGCCTGCCAGGATCCTGTCATGATCCTACCTTGACGATAATGAGCTGAACCTCTAAACCTGTAAGCCATCCCTAATTAAATGTTGTTCTTATAAGAGTTGCCTTGGCTTGATGCCCCAGTGTAGGGGAATGTCAGGGCAGGCAGGCTGTAGTGGGTGGATGGGTGGAGGAGAACCCTCATAAAGCAGGTGGAGGGAGGATGGGATAGGAGGTTCCCAGGGGGGAAATTGGGAAAGGGGATAACATTTGAAATATAAATAAATAAAATATCCAATAAAAAAAATAAAAAGAGTTGCCTTGGTAATGGTGTCTGTTCATAGCAGTAAAACCCTAACTAAGACAGTAAAAAAATACTGGAAAGCAACTAGCCCACAGTCTTTCCATATGTAGCTCTCTCAGAAAGAGCAACAGACATAGAAGCTAGTCTCAAAATCAGCTACCCAGACAACCCGCGGAGATGATGAATGAGCTGTCAAGGAGATGAATAAACAGTAACTCTGCCATCACATTCAATACTCTATTTTCATCAAATAAATGTCATGATGGAGCTAAATCATTTGAGAATCACTGAGTTGGAGAGAAACTAAAAGATGTTATTAATAAGAATAGCTAATATCCATTCAACATTATCCATGAGCTTCATAATTTATTTAAATTATCATAAGAGTCCTCATACAACAACACTTGTGAGATAGTTAAATAGGTACCATTGTTACAGTAGTTGATGCTACTACCTTATAAAGAGACCTTCCCAACCTACAATTATTATTTGAAAAAGGTTATAAAACAGGTTGCAATTTAAAGTGTATATTATAATAACCTATTTCCTATAACAAAGCTAATATCTCTTTATCATTGAGATGAGCAAGAGTAGAAGAAAATATTTCAGTATTAATATTTGCTGTTTACCTCACAAAATAACTTTAATATGAAGTTACTGGTCATATTTTAGCAGTGTACGAAAGGATCTTTGTAAAAACTAATGACTTACCTAACATCTTTAAAATTGTATGTGCAAGAACCATGATTGAAATTAACATATAAGGTATCAAAGCTTAATCATAACCCATTAATCTGGAAGACAGTACAAGTAAGCAGGGCAAGAGGCATTAGAGACCTCAGTTGAAATCAACTAGTAAAATAAAAAACAACATCCCACACCATTTCAGTATTAGCTCAGATACCAAGATGGTGTCACATAAAATTATCATAGTGAGTAGCAAGGATTCTTCAAATATGGTTCCCTGACTGTTGTTTCTTCCTATTTAAAGAGTTAAGAAGAAGACAGAAAAACATGGCTCCAGAACAGCCAATTCAACATGTGTGAGAAGAGATGGTGAACCTACCATAGTTACCTTACCATGGATACCACTGAGTGAAAAGGAGACACTAGGAGAAATGCTGTAATTGTTCTTCATGTGAGTTACTTTTCTTCTTTCTTTGATAAAATACTTGGCAATAGTAGCATAAGAAATTTGGAGTTTACTGTGGCCTCACAGTTTGTACTTATACCCTACCATGGGGAGAAGGCATGCTGGCAAGGTGTCTCAAGTTCTGTGCCACTCACACAAATGAGTTAAACCTTCCAGGGAAAACCCTTACAGATATACCCAGATGCATGTCTCCTCAGTGACTCTGAATCATATAAGGCTAAAAATTAAGCTTAGGCATCATGGTAGTCAAGAAAAAAAATTGAATTCTAGCCACATATATGTTACCCATTCCAGTATTCCATTCCAGCCCTTTAAAAAAATTCCCCACTGCTCTTAGATCTACCCCAGTGATTTTGCTCCTACATTGACTTTCATTTTCATTAAGAACTTAATTCAGCATATAGTTTTGAGCTAGATTTTTAACAAAGATTTGGAAAATGGAAGAACTGTTTATATTCCTCTCTCGTGCTCCTGCTCTCACTGTCTCTTTCTGTCATTCACTTAAAGCTGATGTGATGTACCCTCAATGAAGTCATTTTAAAATCTTCATGAACTTTATTTCTATTGAGTATTCACTAAAGAGACAATATTTACCATTCTATGTCTTTCTGACATTTCTTTTTTTATCTGGCTTGGCAATAAGGTTGCTGTGCCACAACACTTAAGAAATTCTTCAAAAACTAAAAGCAATTTGAAGACATGCCTTCCAATCTTACTGAGCAAATAACAAATGATCCTAGAGCTAAATTCTATGTTTTTTCCCATTGTGACCTGACAAATCTTTATTATCGTCACAAATTTAATCCTTGTTCTGTAGCATTTTTTTTATAATCTATTTTTTTTCCTGGCTATGCCTCAATAAAATATTTACTTGTTAAAGTAGATCCCAATATGTCCCAGAGACTGAGTATCAATCACTGTATACTACAACATGTAGTGTTCTGTAACATCTCATGGATTGTAAGTTTAATCCACTCAATGGTCAAGCTGAATTACATCTCTGGCATGATTTTGTGTGGTAACATTTAGCTAAGGGGAAAGCTGACCCAAATAATCAGGAGAGCTGGAAAACTACAACTCATCTCAAGGCAACATTATGTGGTCTAGTCAACAGAAAAACAAAACTTTGTGTGTGGGGGACAGTATATATACATTATGAGGGTAAATCAAATACAACTGTACACATGTGGATGTCAGAGGCCAGCGTCTTTATCAGTCCAGGTTTACCCTCTTGAGACAGGTTCTTTCATTGAAACTGGAGTTAGGTTGGCAGTCAACAAGCCAGAACATTCTTGTCTCAGCCTCCTACAATAGGTAATAGACCAGTACATGGCTATGCCTAGCATTTTATCTGACTGCTTAGTGTTTGAACTCAGGTCCCCACACTAGCACAGAATTCTCTCTTACCCACTGGCCCATCTCCGCACCCTCCTAGTTTAAATGATAGCTCTCTACAATTAATTGTGCATCTGTTTCTATTGTGGTTCTGCTGATGACCCACTTTCAAGCTTGCCAGTGGTTGTTGATGACCATTATAATACAAGCTCTCCTCCTATAGAGACTTGGCCTTAAACATCCTGTTTTTATTACAGATAACACAGGGGAGCTATCAATACTACATACTACAGTAAAGTAGCTACCCCAAAGGAGCATCTTCTTGGGAGCACAATGCTCTTTCTTTTTCTCTTTAGACCTTTTCATGAAGATTTCCCTCTGATGTGTCCTCCTCTTGTAGCTACTTGCTATGATTTCCAATGGAGGAAGAGGATAGTAAAACTAGCATGAAACACAGAAGAGAAGTAATCACCAACCATACCCAGCTAAGTAGCACAACTGTTACTTAAGTTACTTACCACCTTTTGGTTGAATTTAAGACCCACTCTACATGAGACCCATACATGACACTGTTAATGAGACCAAATACCAGAGACTTGATAGCACATGGTATGGGGAAAACTTACTAAAATTATTCTACTAAATTAACATAGCAATAAAATAAATTCTTAACATGTTGCTGTACCCATAGATCTGTGTTTCACTGAACTGTCATCAGAGAAACTTATTGTAGTAGACAGTTATTAACACAGAGACCCACAAGTGAACAATGTGCATAGAGGAAATGAGTTTGGACACTCAGCACTTAATCCCTCTCTTAAAGGATGTGGAACAGAAGTTTCTATAGATTGTAAGAGCCGTAGGTGGTGGACAACTCTAAGGAAATGATATTTTCTAGACTTAGCAGGGCTGGTGAACATGTGAACACACAGACATTGTGACAGAATGACATTCAAGTTTCAACTGGAAAAAATTGCAATAGAGAGGAGGGAAAATAGGTGAAGACACATACCTCTAACCAAGAAGGTATTAGCAACTGATGCCTGCTATGAAATGGAAAATTCATTTTCTTTAATGGAGTGTACTAGGTATATCATTTACTGTGGTAGTTTGAATAGGTTTGATTCCCATAGACTCATGAGTTTGAATGCGTGGTCCACAGGGAATGGCACTATTAGGAGATGTGACCTTGTTTGAATAGGCCTGTCCTTGTTAGAGGAAGTGTGTCACTGTAGGGGTAGGATTTAAGGTCTCTCCAATGCCTAAACTCCACCCAGTGTCGAATCAGAGTGCCCTCTTGGCTGCTTGCAGGAAACAATTCCTCCTTGCTGCCTACAGATCAAGATGTAAAATTTTAGCTCCTTTTCCAGCACAACATCTGACTGCATGCTGCCATACTTCCCTCCATGATGAAAATGGATTGAACCTCTGAAACTGTAAGCCACTCCCAATTAAATGTTTTCCTTTCTAAGAGTTGCCTTGGTCATACTGTCTTTTCACAGCAATAAAACCCTAAATAACACAGAAGTTGGTACCAGGTACTGGGTTATATTATGATAGGCTTGATCATGCTTTTGTTTAGAAGAAGGTGGCTTTTGGGACATTGAAAAGCCGTGGAACTGTAGGGGTCTGGCTCAAAAGGTTTAAGAAGGGAAGAATTTTAGTCTGTGTGGCCTACATACAGTTGTTGTGATATTTTGATGAAGAATGTAGCTGACTTTCTGTCCTTGTCCGAAGAGTCTACCTGAGGCTAAAGTGAAGAGAAATACATTAATTGCATTGAGGAAGGAAATCTCAAAACAGCCTCGTATAAACTCTGTCCTGTGGTTTAATCTTGCAAAAGCATTTTGATCAAGCATAGCAAATGATAAAGGAAAAGTACAAAATGCATGGCTCAAGGATTAAAGAGGCACCAGGAAGTAGATAGGAGCTAAATCCTATGTTTAAGGATATTAAATGGAATTAAGAATATGGTAACTGGAGGAGGGAGGACTCCCAGGATCTCTAACCCTGGCAGGATTTTAGGTAAGGGAGGCAGCAACACCCACTCCAAACAGGGAGAAACTGGGACCCACAGGGACTCAGCAACTCACTCCTGGCCAGGGAAACTGGTTCCATCCAGTTTGCGACTGAGCAGATTTTGAGCTTCATTTCTGCACCCAATCCCCAAAAAATCCAGAGGGATCTGGACTCCCAGGAGCTCTAACACACTTAGGAACATAGGATCATAGGATCACCAGATCTCAGGAGACTGGTCACACCAGGATTTCTGAATCCCAGAGGCAGCCTGACTCCCACGAGCTCTTACACCCAGGATCTCAGGATCACAGGAACACAGGATCACAGAGACAGCTGGATTGTGAGGAGTTCTGACAAAACCAATGTAACAGGAAAGATAGGCACCAGTCAGAGACAGTTAGTGCAGGTAGCACTAAAGATAACCAGATGGCAAAAAACAAGCACAAGATCATAAGCATTAGCAACCAAGGGTCCTTGGCATCATCAGAACTTAGTTCTACCATAGCAAGTTCAGAATACCCCATCACACTGGAAAAGGAAGATTCAGTCTTAAAATCACTTCTCATGATGATGATGGAGGACTTTAGGAAGGACAAAAATAGCACTCTCAAAGAAATTGAGAACACAGGTAAACAGGTAGAAGTCCTTAAAGATGAAACAAAAAAATCCCTTAAAGAGTTACAAGAAAACACAATCGAACAGGTGAAGGAATTGAACAAAACAATCCAGGACATAAAAATGAAAGTAGCAACAATAAAGAAATCACAAAGGGAGACTACCATGGAGATAGAAAACATAGGAAAGAAATCAGGAGTCATAGATGCAAGCATCACCAACAGAATACAAGAGATAGAAGAGAGAATCTCAGGTGCAGAAGATACCATAGAAAATGTTGACATAGCTATCCAAGAAAATGCAAAGTACAAAATCTCCTAATTCAAAACATCCAGGAAATCCAGGACACAATGAGAAGACCAAACCTAAGGATAATAGGTATAGAAGAGAGTGAATATTCCCAACTTAAAGGGCCAGTAAATATCTTCAGCAAAATTATAGGAAAAAAGCTTCTCTAACCTAAAGAAAGAGATGCCCATAAACATACAAGAAGCCTACAGAACTCCAAATAGTCTAGACCAGAAAAGAAATAAGCCCTGTCACATAATAATCAAAACACTAAATGCACAAAACAAAGAGAGAATATTAAAAGCAGTAAAGAGAAAAGGTCAAGTAACAAATAAAGAAGTAGGACTGTGAAAAGATAGCTTGGTTTCTGGTGGAGCATTGGCTAAAGATGGCCAGAGACCCTGCAAGAGACGGCATACATTTCACCACACTCCCAAACTCAAGGCTCCTGACAAGGCCAAAGACTTCCATTGATCCATGCCTTTCAGTCATGTAGGGCATTGCCCCTACAGCACCTCCCAAAGAGAGGTTTGTGTCACCTAGTACAGGTAGAGGGTGTGACTACAAGCCTCAGGGCCTTGAGAGATCTCCACATTAATGAGATACCTAAGGGCCAGAGGGCATAGAAAATTAAGCATTCCTTCTCAAACCTTCCTTCCTCCTCCCTCCCTATTTAACTCAGGTCTGCCCTGAGAAACAGGGAGCAAAGGTGGGGTCAGCTCATCCGCATTCCACCATGACATTGAACCTTTTAAAATCATGAACTTCCTTGTGTCTTTGGGGCCCTGCCCAACTGTGGAGAAGGCCTTTGACTACCAAACCACTGCTTAATCTCCCACTAGCAGACTTCTCTATGTTCCCACAGCAAAGGCCACCAACTCAAGCAAGCTAGCTGACCCAGCCAAGAGATTCCTGGTAACCAAGAGTCTCTACTCAGCCAGGCGCCACCAGAACTCTTCCTCTCATCCCTCTCAGCTGTGGGCTGGTCAAGCCTGTATGCCCTCCATCTTGTCTCAGTTCTTCCACAGCTCCCAACAGTGTCTAGGAACCCAAGGACAGAGACCACCAGTTTCCAGGTCATCCACTTTGCCCACAGACCCCATTCAGGAGCTCTGCTCCGGTGGGACTTCAGACTGAGATCTCCCCACCCCCGAGAGGAGCCCCACAGCTTCTCACAGCCCAGCATCAGCCCATGTAGAGGAAACTTAGTCAAATTTCTGAGCTTCTACCTCCCTGAGCCGTGGCAGATACTTGGGATCGACAACTTTGCCCAACAGGACCCACACCCACGTGTGGGCACTACAGCCCCTCATAAAGGCAGACCTATCAGAATTACACAAGACTTCTCACCAGAAACTCTAAAAGCCTGAAGATCTTGGACAGATGTCATATAGACCCTAAGAGAACACAAATGCCAGCCCAGTCTACTATACCCAGCAAAACTCAATTACCATAGACGGAGAAACCAAGATATTCCATGACAAAACCAAATTTACACAATATCTTCCCATAAATCCAGCACTACAAAGAATAATAGAAGGAAAAGTCCAATAAAAGGAGGGAAATTATACCCTAAAAAGAACAAGAAAATAATCTTCTTCCGACAAATCTAAAAGAAGATAGACACACAAACATAATTTCACCTCTAACAACAAAAAAAAAAAATAGGAAGCAATGATCATCTTTCCTTAATATCTCTTAACATCAATGGACTCAATCCCCCCACAAAAAAAGACATAGACTAACAGATTGGAAACATAAACAGGACCCAGCATTTTACTGTATAGAGGAAATGCACCTCAGCAACAAACACAGACACTACCTTAGAGTAAAAGGCTGGAAAACAATTTTTCAAGCAAATGGTCCTAAGAAACAAGATGGAGTAGCTATTCTAATATGAAAAAAAAATTGACTTTCAACTTAAAGCTATCAAAAAATATAAGGAAGGACACTTCATAGTCATCAAAGTAAAAGTCAACAAAGATGAACTCTCAATTCTGAAGATCTATGCTCCAAACACAAGGACACCTATTTTCATAAAAGAAACCTTGCTAAAGCTCAAAGCATACATTGCACCTGACACAATAATAGTGGGAGACTTCAACACCCTACTCTCAGCAATTTATGTATCATGGAAACAGAAACTAAAAAGAGACACAATGAAACTCAGAGAACTTATGAACCAAATGGATTTGACAGATATCTGTAGAACATTTCATCCCAAAACAAAAGAATATACCTTCTTCTTATTACTTCATGGTATCTTCTCCTAAATTGACCATATAATTGATCACAAAACAGGCCTCAACAGATACAAAATGATTGAAATAATCCCATGCATCCTATCAGATCACCATAGATTAAGACTGGTCTTCAATAATGACAAAAACAATGAAAAGCCTACATAAACATGGAAACTGAACAACACTCTACTCAATGATAACTTGGTCATGGAAGAAATAAAGAAAGAAATTAAAGACATTTAGAATTTAATGAAAATGAAGACACATCATACCAAAACTTATAGGACCCAATGAAAGAAAAAGAAAAGATGTAAAGTTGGATGGATGGATAGGCGAGAAGCAGGCAGGAGTTGGGTTAAAAAATATGATCAAAATATAACTGTAAGAAAAAAGTGTTTAAAAAAATAAAAGAAAGTAGTAATAAAAATACATAAATGAAGGAAAAATTACACGAAGAAGCATGAACTCACACAGGACTTTCCAAAATGGGCACAGCTTTTTGTACCAGGCTCTAAAAAATAAAATATTGATCCCGGGGTTGAGGTATGTATCTATTTATCCCTTTTGTTTCTACTATCTGAGATTCAGCTGTGTCTTTCTTTCTAGAGTATTCCAGTTACCAAGACACTTCCAGTGTTAAATAAGACTAGTGTGTGCTGCCCCACAGCTCCAATGATGCTGAACAAAAACCTTGAGATACGCTGAAATAGATTCAGGCATCCATATAATTTAGCTAGTTAGGTCTAAGTACATGTAATTAGATGTTCCTAAAGTGAAATTAGACAACAGAGTCAAAATAAAGTGGGAAGATGTTTCCTCCTTTTCTGTGGTAGTTGTTGTGTGTGTGTGTGTGTGTGTGTGTGTGTGTGTGTGTGTGTGTGATCATAATGATGTGAACAAATTTTGGCTGATTATTTTCTCTCATTATTTCATACCTTCATTTTTGTATTAGATTATTGGTAAAAGGAGAAATACAGTACATAACTAAGACTAGACCTGGACAAATTTTGCTCTGTATTTTCTAAATCAGTAAAATGAAGCTCTACAAGATCATTAGCCAAGGTTACTTAGTTATCAATAACAACCTGTGAATTAGAAATATGTTATCTTAATTTTAAATAAGGGTTTTTTTTTAATATAAGACATTGATTTTTTTTCCTGTTACATTACTGATGCACCTAACATCAAGCCTTTGGTCAGAACTACCTCAGTTCATACTTAATTTCACAGTATCTTAGACATTTTATAATAAGCCAGATCTTCATACCTAAACTGAGATTATAAGTTTATGGGTTGGCTCCCAATGCTGCAGATTCTGTCCTCACCCCCATGGAGCTAGAGGTGTTCCTTGATGCACATGGAAATTTTCATTATAGCAAATTTGTGTCTGGATTCTACCGACTTTTCTGCATGGACAGAGAATTGTCAAAACAGGACATTTGATTATAAGGGTATCAGAGAACCACCATGAAGCTTCATTTGCATACTTAGTAACTTCAAATTTAACATCCTCAAAAATGAGAATCTTCATGAAATTTACAGGGGAAAAATCTGTAAATTTTCTTTCACGGATAAATACACGAATGAATAGCTGTTAGTTAGAAAATAAAGCCAGGTGCCAGATATTGTCAAATATTATTACTGTTGGGATTGTTTAAAACATAAGCAGGCCAATAATTCTTCCCTAGTAGCTAAAATAGATCAGGCACTAAAGCACAATGCTGAATAGAATTCACAAGTGGTCACAGAGTTTTATGTGACTAATGAAAGTCATAGTAAACTCCAACTGTAGCATCTCAAATCACCACAACCCTCAGGATACAGCCATACAGTTCTCCCCACAATTAGAATTTGGTTGTCATCTATGCCCTTCAATTTGAATCCTGTAAGTTTCCAAAAAAGAAAGAAAACTAATTTCTGCTTGTCAACAGTACTATAAAATAAGAAAGAATTGGGTCAATCTGATAAATGAAGCAGAATGCACATGTCATACGGACCTGTGTGTATTCTCTCCAAGACTTTTCTTTTAGAAACATACCCTTATAAATTTTGGCCGATGTATTTATAATAGAATAAACCAAACCCAAACCAATCATTGCTGTAGCCCCTGTTTGTAGCGATGGTCATTTATTTAGACATGGATTCACAACGAAGTTTGAGCCTCTGACATGGACTACATTCTGTCAAACACATAACCTCTCTTCTTCTAGTTCCAGTAGCAATAGGATGCAAAGCCAGCTTTATGTAAGCCAGTTTCAAGAGACCAGTATATAAGGAATATGAAGGAAATATTGATTGTTGTAGTTTGAGTCACCTATATCAACTCATAGCCTACCCCTACTGGATGGATCACAATTCAAAACTACATTTAGTTCTAGGTTTTTTTGAGACTTTGTCCTTCATAGCACAAGAAATAAATAAACATTACATTATCAATCACATGAAAATCCTTTAAATGACCTGATCTACACTATACCACAAAACATTCTGACCTCAGAGCTTGACTATCTCTGCATATAGATTCTCAGCCAAGATGCCACTTCTTCAAAAATAAACATTTCTTTAAAATTAAGCATGTTTATTCTCTTTTCAAACGAAGATTAACAGGGCCTGGGAAGAATGATCAGTAGGTAAAATTCTTGCTGTACAAGCACAAGGTCCTGAGTTTGTAGCCCCATCATCTGCACAAAGGTCAACATCTGCCTAACAGTCATGCAGGATAGTCACTGAGTGTATACCTGCATTGCTGTGGAAGCAGACACAGGCAGATTCCTGCAGCTCAGGTGCTAGTTGTCCTTAGGTTTTTCATTCTTCCCTTGGGGTATTCAGGCAATGCTGTACACCAAGTGAGGAAAGATGGCACAGAGCAGTGTTCTGTAGTCCACCTCCTCCCTTGGAGTGTCCAACCCTGATTCACATATGGAAGGAAAGGATGAAGTGAAGTCTGGAACAGCTGGGTCAGTGGGATCCCTTCCAGGAAGATTTCAATATTAAAACACTTCAGGGTTACAGCCCTTTTAGACTATAGCTCTCTTAGATAATAGCCAATGAAGCAGTTCATATGCTTTATTCAGGATGAAGAAGGACTACATAAACCTTGGAAAGTAGGAAGTCATTCTTCTTAGGGTGGAGTTTCATTGGCTAAGGTTTAAAGTTTGGTGGACAACTCATTTGCACAGAGAGGCATTCCAGGAGGTTGAACTGTAACTTTGCCAAGGATTTCATGACATTACTCAGATAGAGTGTGGGAGTTGGTGCTCCATAGATATGGAAGAGACAAAGAAGTCCTGATGAGAAAAGAAGTCCTCCATGTTGTGCCAAGCTCAGGGGAGCTGTCTGGGCCTGGTAGACTTCCACCTTAAGTAGCAGCGTTTCCCAACAGCTAGTCCACTGGCCAAAGTGACAAGCTCCAAATCTAGTGAAAGTCTCTGTCTCAAAAATAAGGTGGATTGCAATTGAAGAAGTCATCTAAGATCTGGTCTACATAACCCATGCACACATGTGTGCACAAACCTGGATGTTCTTGTGCACATACCACATGAACATGTACATACAAACACAAGGAGGTTAATGTTAGCTCTCTATTAAAATAGCTTTAGTAGTTAAATATGACAAGTTAAATGAAGTGGAAGTTCTTAATCTGGTGTTCCAGGCTCTCTACCATCAGACTTCAGCTTAGATTTTCAGCTTGATGGCCATCATTTCTTTTAATGTATGCTATAATTTATCTAAACAAGTGAACACTACCGGAAACTGGCTATTAAGAATTTGCCAGACTTTCCTTGTCCAATCTATCAGAATTTTAACCTTAAAACTCCACAAGTGCATGTAACCTACTCTGTCAAATCTTTTCCCACCACCATTACAACAGTTACCCTACCCACTCTGCATTTTAATACAACAGGCTGTTGGTCATTGATATTCTGAAGTATTCTTCACATGGTACAATCATTACACTACTCTTTGTACTGCTTATTTTAATTAAGAAGATGACCAGGAATGAACTGACCATCTCCTTATTCCCTTAATTAAACTGTATTCTCTATGAAGGTTGACTTTTATCTGCAACATAGTTCAAACATCCTACAGAGAGATACTGTAAAATAAAAGAATCTACAAATTAGCTCATGAATATTAAAAAGAGAAGTTTTGCAATTATAAATATAAATGTTGTATCTATACAGGCCTAGTTCAAATTACTCATTTGAAGTTGTAAGAATAAGGAGTCAGAACGGCAGAATCTAAAGGAAGAGCAGAGGAGCAAGAATTGGAAGGTGGTGCTTTTAAGTCCTTGTATGGCCCTTTCCACTTAATTACTTTGTTTCTATAACTCTGAACAGCATCCTGCTCTCATGTTCAAGTCTTAATAGTTACTATACAACTACATGATGATTCTAAGAAGAGTTGAGAAACATCTGCTGGTTGCTTTTTTTTATGATTCGGTAAATTTTATGAGAGTAGAGGGCTTTGTGTTATTCATCTATGCATCCCTAGTGTCAGAAATAATGTGCTGATTAATAGAAACCCCATGAAGAAATATTAGTAAACACAGGATAAAGAAAGAAGTAGATTTTGCATTCCAAGAATTGTCCTTGGAACTACATGTGCATTGCATTGGAAGTTTGAAAGTTTCTAATCACTCCATTTAACAATCTCTTTCCATTTGTAAAGTCAGAACATAGGAAAATATGGATGCCAATAAAGTAAAAATTTAAATATAATTTAAAAACTCACCAGCATATAGAGGAAGGAAAAATACATGCATACTTTTAAAATCAAAAGATACATTGCTCATTTAAAAACTTAAAATTACATCATGAATTACTAACTTTGCTTATAAAATTGTCATACATGGTTGACATATTCAAATTTTTATGGCATAACAAATTAATGGGAAGTTCCTGAAAGGAAAGGTTATTTTTCAAGGATACTTTATTTCCCTTTATTTCATAAATAACTAAAAACTCCTTAAGACATATTTCTAAACTAATCTAAAATTTATTATTTTTTTCCTTGTGGGCTTTCTTATCTCTAAGACTATATTATTACCAAGATCTAATCATGTGATAAAAGTTTTATGATTGTAATAAAATATAGAATGGAACATCAAGAGCCAAAAATGTATGCTTCAGAGATCAAGTATGAAGAAGAGTCAGGGAGAAGGAAAGATAATTATCGGCTAAAATCACAGAGACAGGCATCATGGAGGACACAAGACAGGGTCATTGTGCTAAGATATATGATTCTTGACTGCATCTTCAAAGGGACATGGGCCCACAGCTTTCCTAAATCAAAAGTTGTTTAATGAAATGAAGAATACATTGATGAATGAATGAACTTTCTAATACACGGCCAAGAAAAGGAAATACTGCAATTTAAATATTTAGACTTATTTTGTAGGATCACTGTGAAAGTAAAATAAAAAACTGGACAGAAAGACATACATTGTGTCAATGCCAGCTTAGTCTAGTTGCCTCAGTTTACTAGAATGATAACATAGAGGGCTTTCTGTTACAGTTTCCTTAACCTTCCATGTTCCATAAGAAATGTGAATGACAAGGACAAACACAATGGTTATTCAAAGATCTGAGAAGATAACTGACAAGGACCTAGGGACATAAGTTGAAAATGAACTAACAGGCCAACAGTCTGGGTGGAGATATTTCATGGAGCTTGGGTTTATAGTCATTGGATGCCAAGGTGAAACTGAGTAAGAGAGAAAGCCCTGAAGAGGGGTTTTTGAACAATGAGACCAAAGCAGGCCTTATCCAGTCACAAACTTCAGCAACATCTCAATACTCTTCACTGGGTTTAATTTGAATTTAATTCTATTGATTTTTAAATACCAGCATGTGTGATGTAACAGAAGTCATCAGGAATCAAAATCCAACACATAAAAAACAATCAATAAAGTATATTGTATCTGCATATCTGCATTACCTTGTGACTGGTATTTCAACCCCTTCAACCTGCCTATCATTTTAAGTCACTTAACACTGTATCTGAACAAAGTAAAAACCAATAGAGTCAAACTTTTTCTATTATTGTTATTATTAATAGCAGGAACATAACAGAGGACACGGTCTCCTGACTTCAAATCAAGTGACCTTCACACAATCCCAGAAGACTCTTACGTTAGCAGTACATTTACACTAAGAGTACAGTGTCACATGTGACTATGCATTATTAATACTTGCACACTGGATTCCTGGTGCTGTAAGATCTGAGATACTTCAAATCACCTGCTTGCAAGACAAAGTACTGAAAAACAAAACAATTTTATTTTCCTGGACTGACCTTTAAATCCAGCAAGCTGCCTTTGCTATGCAGACCTGGCTGCTAAGCACCCTGATGTTCTTATTAAAGATGCAAGATCTAACTTGCTGGCAGGAAGCACTGGAGACTGTCAAGGATGAAAGTCAGCATTGGGAGGTTGCATTTTTGTGAGGCTGTGCTCAGATCATTGAAAAGACTAAAAGTCACACTTCAGATACAATTCTACTAGTAAGTCAACTTAGAAAATAAAGGCTAGAGATATCATTTACTAGTCTAATAGTATCACCTTCAGAAAGCTAGAATTGGGGGGAAAATGTGTTTCCTTAAAGCATCAGCTCTCAGAACTAAATCAAAGGTCAATCACTACATAGACAGAAGAGAAAGATAGAGAATGTTCAAGTACCTAATTAAGTCTCTTCCCTAGATATGGACCCTGCAGCCAGAGTATGCTTGTAACCTACACACTAAGTAATTTTTAAAGCTTTCTTTATGTCTCTGGAAATCTGTCCCAATATTAAATATTTCACTACAAGTCAGGGATGGATAAAATATGTACAAACATAGATGTGATGGTATCACAATTCTCTCTCTCTCTCTCTCTCTCTCTCTCTCTCTCTCTCTCTCTCTCTCATAGAACTATAATATAAACCTTCTTCATTAGAAATATGTACAGTTAATGGTTCTCATTCTGGATGTCAAGTTGTGTGAGACTTGAGGCACTGGTTGACATTCTGCCCACTATTCATCAATTCCCTACAGGAGAAAAATAATGCACCATTGTATTAGCCAGATTGCCTTTACTGCAATGAAATATCTGACCTAATTAACTTATAAAAGAGAAGCTGTTTATCTATTTCATACCTATGGATGGTCTTAGTTAAGATTGGGTGGTCTCATTACTTTAGATCTTAGGTCAAAAAACCAAGGAGAATGGCAGAGAATATATGTCAAAGAGTATCACATTGCATGTCTTAGGTAGAGGATGACAGGGAAACAACTCCAATAATCACTTTTAATGCCACACTTCAAGTTACCTAAGGACTTTACACTAGGCTCCAGCTCTTTCAAAAGGTGCCACCTTGATGGGCACAGTGGCACATGCCTTTAAGCCCAGCACTTTAGAGACCATGTCATGTGGATCTCTGTGAGTTCAAGTCAGTCTGGTTTACATAATGAAGTCCAGAACAGCCAGAGTTATGTAATGAAATCCTGTTTTGAAAAACAAACAAACAAACAAACAAATATACAAATAAAATGTGCCATCATTTCCTTGAAATACCACCATGGCTACCAAGACCTTGGCTTGTCATGTGTGCCTTCAAGTGACATTCAAACAAACTACCAATAGTCTTTGCTGACTTAAAGCTTCTTATAGAATGTCACGAAGACATATACAATCACAATTTTTATAGAAACTGTGATCTGGTTCCATATATCATAGAAATATACTAATATTCATGCTCAGAAAGTATAGATAATAAGTTGAAACTGTTTGCTACAGCAAAATGTCATAGACTAGGAGGCTTAGGCAATTAACATTTAGTTTCTTAGAGTTCTGGAGGCTACAAGCTCAAGGTTAAGTTCCAGCACAGCTAGCTTCTGGCAAGAACTCTCTCCCTGACTTATATACAGCCACCTTCTCCCTGTGACTTCATATGACCTTTCCAAGTTGCAGGAAGAGAGATTTCTGGTGTCTCTTCTTATTATGAGGACATCAATTATTAGGTTGATTAAAGCCTTGTCTCTGTGACCTTATTTAAGCTTAATTACTTCTCAAAATGGCATATCTCCAAATGCCATTCCATTGCAGGCTAGGTATTCAACTTATGAATTTCACAAAGACACAATTAATCCCTAGTAGGCCCTATGTTTTCCTTTTGCTGAGTGAGCATATGAGGCATTCCTCTGACTCACAAGTGTCCAACCTAGAGTCTGCAGGTAGGGAGAGGGATGTCCTCAAAGTCATTATGAGAAATCTAGCTAAACGTACCTGTCTAACTCAACTTGATCCATAAAAAAATAGAATGTACAGATAAATTTACAGTTTACATTTCAAGACTGACAGGATAATAATATCCTAAAGATGTTAATAAATTCATTGCAGCTTTCATTCATAAAGTGTACTATCTGTAAGGATACATAATTGTGTTGCTACCAGGTTATGAGACATTGAATCTTACTGTGGTAAAGGAGTAAGCTTTTCCTGGTTCTGACAAGGAAAGAGCATTCCAGAGGAATGTGCAATATGTAACAGATTCAAATGCCCCAGGAGTGGACAGTTAGACTCATCTTCTTAGGCAAAGGCTTAGGAGTGATAGTATTGAAAAGTGTTAGGTTTTCAGAGTCTAGTACATGGGGCTAGTTGAATGAGTGCCTCTTTGGACAGACTAGACAGGTCACATAAAGCTTTAGCCTGCAAGGCAATTGAGTAAAACTTCACTACACAAGAATCTTTTGTAACACAAATGATGTGTGACCTAGGACAAATGAAATGGCATGGCATAGCAGCCTGGCACAGTGTTACAAGACATCCCAGTGGACTCCTGACCTTACGTCTTCCTTCTGTGACCTCATTTAGAGAGTGTGGTGGATCTCTAGAAACCTGACAGACTGAAGTTTGTGAATGTCTCTTATGTTCCATTCTGTCAGCTAGAAAGTGGAGATGGTCACTTTTGGAACCTGATTCACAGAACAGTTCTGAGGTAACTTCTAAAGTACAGCACAGGGCTAAAGGCATAGTTGTTACTCAGTGATGAAGGTCATTTTCATTCCTAAAATACTAACAGAAACTCTCACATCACAGGATATGCATGGGGATATAAAGGAGTGAAGTCAAATTGCATAGCTAATAAGTGAATGAAGTCTATAACACATTTAAAAGACCTTCTCTCCCTTTCCCTTCCCTTATCTCCTCAGACATGAAACTGTCAAAACTATCCAATGGAAGTATAGTCTAAAAGGCATGACACAAGGGAATTTCTCTAAGTTGGTGATTGCAAACTTTTAAGGTATACCACAATCCTTTGGGTATAAATGCTTTTTGTTCTCTGTTTGATTTGTTATTTTTTGTTTGTTGTTAAAGGAGCAGGATCCAGCATCATTTTTCCTGTGGGAAGGAAGCCCAGAAACCTGATTTTGTTGTTTATTTGTTTGTATGTTTGTTTTATAAACAATCCCAATGCAAGCAACACAAACAATGAGTCAGCCTTGCTAAATGATGTAAGCCCTTTTACTTGAAATATGGTCCAGCAGCAGCAGCATCCCCACCTACAGAAGGTTTCCAGCCAACCCTGACCTGATGGATCTGAGGCATCTTCTTAACAGGATCTCCTAGTGAGTGTGTGTGAACACAGTGGAGAGTATTGAGCCAGTGCTTCTGGATTTTGAGAATTAGATTCTCATTTTAGGATCTAGTGAACTGCTTCTCCTCTAACGAAGAAGCATTATTATATGCTACTACAAATAATAGCTTTATTAAAGATTGGTGGGAAAACAAACAAATGATTCCAACATATTTATTGAATTGCTGCCAGGAGTTTTTCCCATTATAAAATTCAAAGTCTTTTGTTAAAATGAATAGAAATTTTTATTAGTAAAAAAAAAATCTTCAAAAATTATCTATCTTGAGGGTTTTAAATTTCAGTTTTAAAAACTGTGAACAAGAAATCCTTCTGGATTTTTCTCATTCCTATGGCTCAAAATCAAGTTTGATAATCCAAATATATAATGATTATGGCCTGGTGTCTTTAATACACTAAAAACAGTCCTTTGAGTACAAATGCTTTTTGTTCTCTGTTTGTTTGGTTTGTTATTGTTTCTCTCCTTTTCTCTCCTCTTCTCTCCTCATACATGAAACTGTCAAAACTACCCAATGGAAGTGTAGTCTAAGATGCATGTTTTGTGTGTTCATCTTTCTGTGGATTGGTACAGTTTGTCAATTCTATTGTTTTGTTTGTTTGTTTTTATGGATTTCTAGGCATAGATGTAATTAGCATTTGGTGTGTAAAGTGCATGACCCAGTAAACAACAGCATATGAATGCACTGCTTTCCCAACCCTGTCATTCTCATTTAAATCATTGAGCCAATTTTGAGCCACCCTTAAATGTATGTAGTCCAGTATATTGGCCACTCTTCTTCTCTACTGTAATATCTTTTGATGCTTTTGATGCATCATTTACTGTTGTATGCTCTGTAGCTTTCATGATCATTGCTTTAGAGTATGTATTTATTAGAAACTTCTATTTGTAGCTTTAGTGACAGGTATGTGGATTGGTTCCAGTTTGAGGTCTTATGAATAAAGATAACATAACTGTTTCTGTTTGCTTGTCTTGTATATAGACTCTTACTTTAGGAGAATATATACCTACAAATGAGTTTCTCTTTAATAGTTTTCTGTGTAGCATAGTTGCTTCTCCAGATTGACCACTGCAGATTGACTGAGCAGATGTGATCACTCCATGAGATCCTAGGAGATGGGGCCCATTAACATTTCCTCATAAAGGGAAGGAGGGGCTTACATGTTTTATAATGTTTGTGAACTGCACTGGACTCCTGAGGCTCATGGTCCTTTAAAAGTTACTCACTTCCCTCTCTGTAGTCATAGAACTAAACAAATGACTTCAGTAGGGCTGTTCCCCAGTGTATCTGCCCTTTCTGTAGTGGTTAAAAAAGTTGCAGTAGGACATCCTGGTAGTATAACTATTTTCGAGACCAACCATGATCCAAAAATAAACCAATAAGCTCATTTATACTCCATCTGACTTTGAATAAAATAATGCCTTTGTTATTTCAGCTTTCTCCTAATCTAGGATGTTCTTTAATTCCTTTCCAGGAAAATGTCTTATGACACCTGGCATAAGAATAAGGATCAAAGATGACTGGAGGCTCTTGATGTGGCCATTTTCCTTTCTGTGGGATGGAATGGTATGTCTCATAGCTGTGGTAACAGCTACAGAGACCTGGCATGTATGCTAAAGACGTACAGTTGTGGCTGAGCTTTCTTCCACAGGAAATTTGCCTACAAGGAGTAACTACAGCAGGAAATAGAGAATTCAAAAAGATCATCCCTGATTTGGTAAGAAATTTGGATAAAGGGGGTCAGGGTATGCCTATGGAAAGGCAGACAAAGAACCATGGGCTATTTCAAAGCAAATGTGGCAGGAAAATTGTCAACTTGGAATTCTCAGGGGAGAAGTGACAGAAAGCTAAATATTGTGCTTGGAATCTTCTCGGTGTCTTTAATGTATGAACGAATGTTCACAAGTGTGTGAGTGACAGGGAAGTATGAGTGACCCCTTTTGCATTGTCCAAGAAAGAAGAGCAGGCTGAAAATTACCCTATCTATCATTCATCTGTTGTAGAGGCTAAGTTTGATGCAAATTAAAGTCATGTGGGGTGACTACTGGCCTTAACTTGATGTGTGGATTTTTGGGTTCCCTACTTACATACAAAAGCATTGGCCTATAGGGATACTGGAATTAATTGTCCCTTAACTCATAAAAAGCTCCAAACTTAGAGGCATAAGGATTGCACCATATGGATATAATGAATAATTGTGCATGGGAAAATATTATACTTGTCCAAAAAGTGGGAAATGATTCCTTCCTGACAGTATATATACTCTGTACATTTGCCTCCTGAAAGAAAACACACTGATGTACAAACACTCATAGGACACTCCTTGCAGAAGACCATTGGAGTTATTATCTGAAGGTACAAATATAAAGGTGCAGCTGGGTGGAATGGCCTCTCATAAAGCTGAAACTATATTTGCACATCCCAAGTTTCTCCTAATAACCATGTCTTAGCTTTACAATCTTCTGATAGATTAACTTTTTATAATTATTAGACCTCACGATGAGAGTTATGCTTCCAGATGTGAAGGGACGGATACCCCACTCACAACTCATCCTATGAGAAGGGCACATGAGGAAAATATAAAGAAGGAAAATGAGAGGGAATCTGGTGTTAACTTGGGGTCCTCAAACAGACCGGACACTAGAAAGGCTCTGGGATTGAAAAATCAGAATAATTGTTGAATAACAGGATGAAAGTTCTTAGACTTAAAAGCAATCTTAGATTAATGCAAGTATGACTTAAAAACAAAGAGGAGTCCCTAAATCTGAGCAAGGCTTGCCTCTTGGCCTTTACCCATATGTATAATATGGTTTTAACTGACAATAATAGTGTGAACACTATCTATAAAACACTATATATAAAACAGTAGATACTTTAGTATCTAGCAAATAAGTTAATGACAATCTAATAATAATGGCATATTTCATGGTACAAAAAGAGATGTATTCTGGAGAGAAATCCCATTGAGGTTCCAGTATTGATCATGTACCAAAAGCCAGAGGCCTTATACCAGACTAACATCTCATTGCAATGAACATTTGCAAGTAATGTAGAACATTTGCAAAAAGTGTAAACAAAATGGTACAATGTGGTACAACAAAAACACTGTGACACACTAAAGTTTCCAGGTCAAAATTTTTTCCTCTGTTTGTGGGGAGGTTGCAAGCATAAAGGGTGGGTATGAGGAGAAAGGAATATCAATGGGATTGGGGAACATGATGTGGAATTCACAAAGAACCAATAAAAGGTTTAATATATATATATTATATGTTATACAAAAGCTTTCTGAATCAGTGCTCCCTGGCTTGTTTACTAACCTCAAGTACAATTTTTTTACAATTCATGTAAAGGGACATAGTTCAGTGTTCCCATATTCAGGAGCGAATCAGAAAGCTCAGTGTCCATAACCCTGCTCCTTTCCAGTCCTATAGCACAGCAATGAGAGTGTGGGAATCGAGTGCCTAAGCTACACCGAGGGCCAGAGGCAGAAGATAGAATCAGTCCAGGAATTAGCAGAGTATTTTACAAATCATCAGGGATATATGTGAACCTCCACAGATCCTGAAGATTGTTGGAGCGCAGGGAAGAGACGGTGGTTTTGATAATATTCTGAGTGTGTGCTTGGATTTAAAGATGATATTTCATTTCCTATCTCGCATCATCCTTAACCATGGTAGACGTTGTGCTAGTTATTTTCTCTCTGAGTTGTTGGGTACTCTCAATTATGGTGGTAAGCCATGGCAGGACAGCAAGATAAGTGGTAATATTTCAGCTTTGTCAGGAAGGGGAGAAACATGGATTCTGCTGCTCTGTTTGCTCTCTCCTCCTCCCTTTTGGTTTGTCACAGGACCCTAGGCCCTGAGTTGTGGGGGGGGATGCCAGCTAAATCTAGGAGAAGGACTTCTTTTCCTCAGGTAAACTTCTGGGGAAACTCCTTCAAAAAGAAATTTGTCCTCTTGTAATTTCAAATCCAGACAGATAGTGAAGAGTAAGCATCACATAGTGTCTCTATTCTTAGAGTCACTATGGACTTCACTGTCCTCTCTTGCTTAGTTAATTGTTTATTTCTTAATTTTTCCCTTTTATTAAAGATAGATAATTTTTTTATAAATCTTGATTAAAACGTCTCCTCCCTCTATTCCTCCCAATTCCTCCCTACCTCCTCTCCCTTCCATATCCACTCCCTTTCTGTCTTTCATCAGAAAAGAAGGGGCTTCTAAAATATGCCAACAAAATGCAACAAAATCACATCAAAGTTGGACAAAGCAAACCAACAGAAGGAATATGGTGCAAGAGAAGGCACAAGATTAAGAGGCCTACTCATTCACAAACTCAGGAGTTACATAAAAATACTAAATGGAAAGCTCTACTAGATATGCAGAGGAACTGGTGTAAAACCCTGAAGGCACTGTGTTTGCTGCTTCAGTGTCTATGAGTTCAAAAGAGCATTGTCCAGGTGATTTAGAATGTCTTATTCTCCTGGTGTTCTCTATCCTCTCTATTACACGTTTATTGCCTTCTCTTACATGGGGTTCTCTGAGCTCTGGCAGGGAAGATTTGATGGAGACATTCCATTTGAAGCTAGGTGTTCTAAGGTCTCACTCTTTAATAATATCTGGCTGTGGGTTTCTGCATTTGTTTCCATCTGCTGCAAGAGGAAGCCTCTCTGTTGATGGCTGAGTATTTCTTAGTGAATTGTGAAGTCTGTGTCTGGATAACGAACTAAGACCTCTCAAGACCTCTTCTTTCTCTCTCTGTATGTCTCTCACTATCTGTCTCTCTGTCTCTGTCTCTGTCTCTCTCCCTCTCTCTCTGTCTCTCTCTCTCTCTGTCTCTCTCTCTCTGTCTCTGTCTCTCTCTCTCTCTCTCTCTCTCTCTCTCTCTGTGTGTGTGTGTGTGTGCGAGTGTGTATACAATTCTTAAAGAGGACTTGTGGACTAATGCATCTGGTAACCTAAACAGCTGAAAAAAGAAAGGAGAGAGAGGGAGACAGAGAGACAGAGAGACAGAGACAGAGAAAGAAAGAAGAAAAGCCTTTGGAAGGGAGTAACATGAGAGCAGAGTTTGCAAGACAAGATACTCTGGGCCTGAAAACAATTAGAGATGACCCACTGTTATATTTTTAGCACCTAGTGCAGTAATTAACATTTGGCAGATGACCATAATTAACTAAAAAGATGCATCAATGAGAAAGAGCAGATGGACATTCCAGACACAGATAAACAGGACCCAGGGCATTACCCTCCTGTTCTCTTGAGTCTCACTAATGGACATGTGAACCAGTTGCCTAAAATAGCATGAAACGGGCTCCTTTTAAAGTAGCAAAGAACAGGTCTAGGCATTCCCAAACTCAAAACTCTTAAATGGATAGTGTAATGGGTTTTCTCACTTCTCTCCCTGTTATATATCACCTACTTTGTCACTAGCGCACTATCTCCTAGGGAAACGCCAGCTTCCACGTATACACCACAGGTGTTGCAGAAGCACTGTGTAAACACATCTATTCTTTGTCAGAAACATGTTACCAAATAGACTGTCCAGATTACAGTCAGCACACCAAAAGTGCATGGCCCAAGCCAGTCATAATCAGCAAATAGATCTCAACCAGAAGGGCCGCCTTGCCAGTGCGCAGGATGGCAAAGGTTTTCACTTTAAGTCACTCAATCACTCAGCAGCTACTGAGAACTGATACTGCAAACCAGAGGTACCTTGAGAACAGATGGGATAAACCAAGTGAAAAGAAGGCATAAGCCTCAAAATCAGCATGTATTTTACAAAATATAATACAAGTAGTGTTTCAATACAAATGGAAATATATCAAATATATTGATATGGATGTATAAACCAAACAAGAAAAATTCAGAAAAAAAATTAAAAAATGAAGACAATCAATGGACTACATAGCCCTGGAGTCAGGAAGACCACAATAAACACACAAACAAAAGAGGAACAATGATTGGGTTACCTTACTCAGGATGATATTTTGTAGTTCTACCCATTTGCCTAAGAGTTTTATGAATTCATTGTTTTTAATAGCTGAGTAGAACTCCGTTGTGTAAATGTACCACATTTTCTGTATCCATTCCTCTGTTGAAGGACATCTGGGTTCTTTCCAGCTTCAAGCTATTATAAATAAGGCTGCTATGAGCATAATGGAGCATGTGTCCTTGTTAAATGTTGGAGAATCTTTTGGGTATATGCCCAGGACTGATAAGAGGATATTAGCCCAAGAGCTCAGAATACCCAAGATACAATTCACAGACCACATGAAGCTCAAGAAGAAGGAAAACCAAAATGTGGGTGCTTCGGTCCTTCTTAGAAATGTGGAGACAAAGTGAGGAGCAAAGAATGAAGGAAAGGTCATCTAGAGACTGTCCCACCTGGGAATCCATCCCATATACAGTTACCAAACCCAGACACTATTGTGGATGCCAAGAAATGCAAGCTGACATGAGCCTGATATAGCTATCTCCTGAGAGTCTATGGCAGAGCCTGACAAATACAGAAGCAGATACTTGCAGCCAATGATTGGACTGAGCATGGGGTTCCCAATGGAGGAGTTACAGAAAGGACTGAAGGAGATGAAGGATTTTGCAACCCCATAGGAAGAACAACAGTATCAACCACCAGACCCCCCAGAGCTCCCAGAGACTAAACCACCAACTAAGGAGTACAGATGAAGGGACCCATGGCTCCAGCCTCATATGTAGCAGAAGAAGGCCTTGTAGGGCATCAGTGGGAGGAGAGGCTCTTGGTCCTGTGAAGGCTTGATGCCCCAGAGTAGGGAAAGTCGAGGGCAAGGAAGCGGGAGTAGGTGGGTGTGGAATACCTTCATAGAAGCATGAGTATTGGGGATAAGATAGGGGTTTCCTAGGGAAAGAGGGAAAATATTTGGAATGTAAATAAAGAAAATATCCACTAAAAAATGAAGAACAATGAAAAAGACATTGGTATCATTGTTCATAAATAATAAAAATAATGTTGCCAGAATCATGTGTCAACTTAACTGAACCACAGTAGTTGATATTTAGTTAAATATCTTTCTAGGTACATACATCAAAGTATTTTCTGATGACAATGACATTTGCATAAATAAAATGAGTAAAACAGATTTCACTCTCCAATATGGACATGTCTTACCGAACCATTGGAAAGCATGAATGGAAAAACAGAATCTAAGTATTTCCCAGCATAAAAAAGAGGGAGCTCTTCAGGCTGAGTTCTTGCTTGTTGCCTCAAACTGAAACACTGGATGTTCTTGCTCTTGATTGTGGTGGGTTTTCGGGTGGAACTGTACCATCCTGGTTTTTAAGCTAACATCCTAGCTTGCTTCCTATTGTAGTGATAAAGCACCATGATTAAAAGCAATTTGGGAGGGGGGAGGGGTTATCTCATCTTATCTCTCCAGGTCACAGTCCATCACTGAGGAGACCCAAGGCAGAAACTCAAGCAGGCCCAGAAACTAGAGGCAGTAGCTGAAGCAGAGGCCATGGAGAGTGCTACTTACTCATTTGTTTGCATGTGCCTGCCCAGAACCTGCAGGGCCTAAAATATGGCTGGGCCTTCCCCCATCAATTAAAAAAGTGCCCCAAAGACATGCTTGTGGGAAAATCTAATGAGGGTAGTTTCTCAATTAGAGTTTCCTCTTAGCAGCTTGTATCAAGTGGACAAATAGAATAAAATAGCCAACACAATTCACCCACCGACTGGAGACCTTGAGACTTCTGTCTCCACAATCACATCAGACAATTCAAAATCTTTATCCCCTCCTCTCTCCTTCTTAAGAATCTATCATACCTAAATAAAGGAGTTTGAGCAGTATTTCCAAGTTGCATAAATTACAAGCCTATCTATCAAAATGTAATATACTTTATACTATATTTTCTGTATAGCTTTGTATATTTGCATGTGCACAGGTTTATAGCGATATCCAGTCAGTTGCCACAATTTGTATTAAGTACTGTGACTGTCAACTTGACAAAATCCAGAATTATTTTATTTAGGGTTTCTATTGCTATGGCAACACACCATGACCAAAAGTACCTTGGGAAGGACTGGCTCTTTCTTTGCTTCATCTTCCACCTCACAGCTCATCATCTAAGGCAGTCAGTGCAGGAACTCAAACAGGGCAGAAACTTTGAGCTGACATAGAAGCCAGGAATGACTTCTGCTTACTAGCTTGCTCTCATGGTTTGCTCAGCCTGTTTTCATATAAATCCAGTACTATGAGCCCAAAGGTGGCACCACCCACAGTGGGCTGTCCCCTCTCAGGTCAATCACTAATTAATAAAACGTCCTACAGGTGATCTTATGGAGGAAGCTTCTCAACTGAAGCTCTCCCCTCTTGGATGACTCCAGCTTATGTCAAACTGACATAAAACTAGCCAGCACGAGAATTAAATGGGAAATGGGTCCCTGCACATAACTGTGGGAGATTGTCTTCATTACTTAAGACTCATCTTAATTGTGGGAGGGACCATTCCCTGTGTAGGATTTCCTAATCCTAGACATATAAAGTGGGAAAAGCAAGCTGGATATGAACATCCATCCATCAACTCGTTGTCCTCTTCTGACAATGGGTGTAAATTGGCCAGCCGCTTCAAGTTCCTGCTGCCTTCACTTTTCCACTATGAAGGACCACAACTTGAAATTACAATCCTTATAAGTGCCTTTCTCCCTTGACTTGCTTTTGTCAGTTTTTTTGTTTTTTAATCATAGAAATAAGTAATGAAACTAGGGCAACTACCTACTAAATTTTTTCTGAGCATACAACAGTAAAAATAATAAATAGATAAGTAAATGAATGTGACACACAAAAATTATGCTACAGTGAGATAGACAGAACAATAAGATACACTACCAGTATATATTTAAAAGTTATTCTGTATAACCATATTAGTAATTATTATTAATTACTAGAAAATATAGAGAAACACAAGTATGAGGAGTGCAAAATGCCATAGGCAAAGAGTGTTGTGATTTCAGACAAGGAACCTGGAAGAAAATTTGCTGTAAAGATGAACTTCAACTAAAATCTCGTGGGACTTATGGAAAATAGGAATACAGAAGGCAGTGAGCCAGCTATGTGACACGGGAGAGACGTGAGTCACTCAAAGAAGAATGAAGATAATGAATGAGGTCCGAGGAGCTCAATTTTGTATGTGTGCTGAAGAGAGTAGAAAGGATTTGTGGAAGGATGTCAGTGGATGCGGTGGAGAAAGGAGCTTCTTAAGGAGCTAAGAGATTTTAGAAAGCTAAGATATGAGAATGATAGTATTTTCACAAAGTGAGATGAAAGTGCATGCATGTAGAGATAGTGGTGGAGAGGAGATGGAAAACATATCAGGTTAAATTTCAACAGTCCATGAAAGAGTGACAAGGACCAGGTTGCATATACAAATGTAAAGAGAAGCAAAAGTAAGCTTTTGACAAGCCGCTACAAGGAGAATTTTTAGTCCTTTAACTGAATTATAACAAGGGAGCAAATGCACTAGAGAAAAACCCAAAGATTATCATTTATATATACATAATTTATTAATAATTGCAAAATAAAAATTTTCAACTTTACATAATATGAATCTCTTTTATTACTAAGAAATCAAAATGTCTATATTGTTTGATGCTCACTTAAGTGTGTAATCAGAAAGAAAAGGCAGAAGGGAGCACTGAAGTTACTAGCAATGGCAACATCTGGATTATGCATACGGAGCCATTCCTGTAGAGAGGATCATTAACTATGTCTTTGGGTGTCTTTGTATTTGCTGTTTATTTTTGCTCATTGTAGCACATACGTGTTATAATTCTTAAGCCATCAAATAAATGACAACAACCAAAAAAAAACGTGGTTTGCTTCTCTTACCCAACAGTCAATTCTGATTTATGCCTAGGTGAGAAGAGTAATAATGCAAATTCTCTGCATATACTGTGCAAAACATTAAGGCCAAATTGGCAAGGCAAGAAGGTCTCATGCTGTTCTGCAAATACACAGCATATCAGCCAGAGGTTCTGAAGGAAGAGACTGGCATTGAAACTCTGCCTTGAGCAAGAGCTCAGCTCTAAGGGAAATTAACAGGTTGTTGTTAGTTGGCTACAGTTACCTGAACTGAGGAACATCAGCACTGGGTCTAAAAACAGCTTCAGGCATGCGCACTCAGGGACGCAGGAACTTTCACATAGGAACTTTCACATAGGAACAAGAAGGAATGCAAGCACATTTCAGGCTCCACTTGAAAAAGGAGTCCAAGCTATCACTGACTTCAGGAGCAAGTTCTGGGTTGGATGAAGTGGCTGGATGTGGATTTGAGTTGACTTTCGAGCCCGGCTCTGTCAACCTAGATCTTTACCTGGGGAGAAAATGCTAAACATTTTTATCTCCATAGCCATCTCCAATGGATGCAGTAGAATGACAATGATGGTGATGATAGTGGAGATGATGATAGAAGCAGCGTACCTCATAAGGAATTGTTTATTAAGTCAATTTATATAAAATACCTAAGTCAATGTCTGGTAAAGAAAAAGCATATGTGCATTTCCTATTATTACATTACTGCAATTCTCTTAAAAAATCATCTTAGTTAATGCTGTAGATTGAATGCCTGTATGTCAAGGAGAAAGGGTGACTCTTTCATCCCTGACATCTGAAAACATGATCATATTTAAATGTTATGTTTTATTAGATGCAATCAAATTAAGAATATGTCACACTAGACTACAGTGAAACTCAATGCCTGGTATCCTTACTAGGGGAAAAAAAAAACACAGACACAGACACAGACACAGACACACAGCCAAAAAATACATAGAAAGACAAAAACAGATTCTGGAGTGATGGGACTACTGTAAACCAAAAACAAAAAAGCAAAACAAACAAATAAAAAAACAAAACAAAACAAACAAAAAGCATGCCATGGACCAGCAAACACTAGGAGACAGGACAGGATCTTTATCTCCCTGGAAACCTGTAAAAGAAATCAACTCTGTTGACATTTTGATTTCAGATTTGCAGCTTCTAGGACTTTGAGGCAATGAATATTTATCTTTAAGCTACCAAATCTGTAACAATTTTATAGGCGTCATAAGGAACTAGAATTATGGAAGCTGTTGATAAACTTGTTAGGATAAGCGCATAGCATAGGAACCATCTTAGAATTTATCAGTCTTGTCAATTTAAACACAATGATTAAAACAAAAAGAATAATCTTAATAACATCTATTTAGTGAATACTTAGTTTAGTGGCTTTGTAATAGATCACAGAAAAAAAAAATGCCCATATGCCCTCCTGAGAAATAAACTCCTCAGATGGACTAAGCATTGGCACAAAATAAACCAAATTGAAAATCAACATAGAAAGGGTTTTAACTAGTAAAGTCCCTCAGTGACCATAAAATCACTCTGCTGAAGATAAAGGGCTATTTCTCAGGAGATCTAGGAAAATTAACAAATATTGATTACCATATTTAGCATGTGCCATTCAGTACTCTAGGACTTTGTATTTGCTAGCCTACTAAATCCATATTACAACCCTTTGCAGTACAAAGAAGAAGCATTTTAAACCATGATACTTAACTTGCTATAAAATGACATATAATCAGCCTTGGAAAATGTCCATCCTAACTCCAAGATCATAGGTTTTCTTATTATGATGCAGTCTTGGCAGGGAATTGTCAACATTGGAATTTGGCAGTGATTGCCATATTGTATGCACTCTAGGTATTGTCCTTTTAGTAATTTTGCACATTGATGTTTGGGGATAATTGATGTCTTAAATAAAATGAAAGGACCACTTCTCACTCCCAACTCTGCTTCCAACTCCTCATGACTCAGCGACACCCAGATGTGCAGGAGATTGGGAGCCCTCTTAGCGGGCTCGTGGACCCCCAACACTTCATTCTGGGCTTCTCTGTGTGGTTCTCCAGCAGCTACCAGAGGCCCGGAAGTCAAAAAATACCAACTTCAGCTTTCCACATCTTCGACTGCCTTTTCCTACCCTCGGAGCGGAGCGGTGTCTCAGCGCTCCCCTAAAGCCCAGCACCAGATTGTGGGAGCCAGGCATAAGCACAGTCAAGCTCCTTGCATTTCAGCAGAGGGGCAGAACACAGACCCATATCTGTGTGTCTTCCGCATTACCTTAGAGGTTTTGTGACACATGCACCCCTGAGCTATTTGCTAGCAATGGTCCCAGGAGTCCACTCTGGTCTTCTTGTTCATAGCATTTAGATGATTTCTAATTATCCTTTTCATCATTATTCTTATAATCATATAACTCTCAGATGTAAAACAAAACAAACCACAATTGAAATTCCACTGCTATGCAGCACCATTCCTACTGAAGAAACTTTTCAAGCTGGTAACTTACTTCAGTTAGTGTGATGTTTGAAGGTTGGGTGAAGAGCAAGATCGTCTTTAAGGATCGGCTTCGAGGTAGTATTCTTATTATTATTCTTTTGTCTGTTTCTCTCTTTACAAGGAACATTTCAGTTACTAGCTTACATTGCATCTAAGGAAACGAGTTCTTCACCTGCTTTAGCTCCTCAGTGATGGAAACATGTTCCCAAGTTGTTCATACGTCACACAGCTGGAAAGGTCTTTATCAACCAAGCTTTCTGCCACTTTGATCTTTCTACAGCTTGTACCGCAATCTGAGAGGCAACAACTTTCAACATAAGTGCCTTTTCCATGCACTTCATGAAAACTACTAGGCTCTTTATTTGGAAGGAATTTGAAAAGAGATGACCACTTGAGTAAAGAGGCACTTATGGGAGTGTAGCTATGCCATGCCCAGAAGACATCTTTTTTTGCTTCATGTTTTCACATAGTTTTCTTAATATTCACATTTATAGTCATAGATTAATGCCATGTCCAACATTCAACAAAGAAACTTCTTACTGCCTCCGACAGTGGTTAAAGCAGATCTTACAGAAGGATTTGGCCACTCAATCACAGACGTCCTTTCCCCTTCTCCTTGTTTATTGCAATTGTGTCAAGTGAATGCCAGATACTGAGTAAAAAGAACAAGATAACTCATCTTGGTATTCATAAAGTTCAGATACATTTGGGACATTCAAATGTGAGCACAAGTATAGATGTGGGTGGATATTGACAGCGACCATCGATTCTTAACCAGAGTGCTTTTTACCCAAGAGGACTGTCTAAGAGTACTGTAGAAGGTTTAAGTTAGTATATTAAGGTGTGTATAGTATTGGTACATAAGTGTATTGAACATCTCCACTCACTATGGCTGTCACTAGCAAGTAGAAACTCAGCTATTGAGATGGATTGGGAAGTTCATAAAAGGGGAGAGAGATAAAGAGACAGAAATGTTAAAACGCTATTATGAATAATACAGAAAGAAAAAGACATAGTGTTTCCAGGGATGTTGAGGTCTACAAATAAGCAACAGTTGAATTCTACTTGAGGGTTTAAACCTGACATAAAACAGATATTCTCTCTTAATAATATATGAGAGAAGAACATTCCATACTGATGGACCAAGGCTTATAACTGGCAAGAATACAAGTCTTGCAGATTTAAAAATAAAGCATCAACAACAACCTTCGTTTCCATCACAATTAAGATTTAGTCAGTAATAATATTTGCTTTAACCTTTCAAATCTTTATAAATTATTGGTTTTATTATGTTGTATGTGAACCACAATGAGAAAGACAAAAGTTTTACATTTAAATAGATTTAGGAGGAAATACTGGGCCTAGATATTGAATTTTGAAAGTATGCATGACATCTTGAACTTTGAAGCTTTGCTAGTTTCTTCACTGTATTAAAAACAAAACAAAACAGCAAAGTTAGTTCTGAATAGTACATTCAGTAATTTATTGGAAGTGCTTATTTAAATGCCAGGCATATAGTGGAAATGCAATAAATAACTCTCTTAAGGTTACCAGATTGTCTTAGGAATGAGAAAAGGCAGAGATTCAAAGCCTTCAGACTTTTTTCCTGGGTCTGTTAATTATCAGCAGCAAGTTAAAGAGACTAGACAAATCTTTGAATTGAATATTTACATTTTCTTTCTCTCTTCTCTAACATTCTCCCACAAAACAAGTTCAAAAGCAAACAAAGTCAGTCTTATTGGTGTAAGTGGAAAAGCTTAGTGTTTGACAGTTATCAGTAGCTAACTAAGGGAGCTGTCCAGCACGTATTTAGACATTTAGGAACAAATTATGTGAGAAGCTAATCCTTGTATTAGCATCAAAGAAAGCATCTACTTCATAGCAATTCTGGAAAGGAAACAATCTTAAAAGATAACAAAGATGACTTAAGCTCAGAGAAAGCTTCTGTGTAAAGGCAAAAACCCATGAAGTAGGTAGGCAGGCTGACAAGTAGAATAAAAGTACTGCAGAATCCTAAAGAGTAGTGGTCATCTGCAGAATGAAATGTGTATAAAAGAGATAAAGGATTAAAACTGCCAGATTCCACACCTTCAAGGGTACTTATAACTCTTTAGGCACCATGTTTGGTTGGGGGTTATGAAGAGAATGAACACTTCAAAGATCCTACAAGTACTACCTGGGCAATGTACATATAAGATGTTTCAAGATTCTCATAGCAAAAGCAAAGAAAAGGATGAAATGCATCTGGCCAAGGAAGTAGAGCTTCAGTAGATGTGAAATTACTGGTTTAAGAAAGCAATGAAAAGGGAGAAATAGAAAAAGTTAAGTGGATATTTGGAAAAGAATTCTGTCTGTACCTCACCAATTTTTGGTTTAGCAGAAATGGTTACTGGTGAGTGATTAAGTAAAGACAAAAGATGACAAAAAATATTGATTTTAGAGTTGGCTGAATCCCTGTAGACATGAAGAATTGCTGAACTGTTGGCACAGCCTAGCTGAGATGAAAGAGAATCGATTGGTCAAGGATTAGAAATTGCATCTGTGTGACTTTCTTCAACAATAGTGGGAACAGTACAGAGCAAAAGCCAGAACACGGGATCATAGACAACTTGAATCAGGATACAAAAAGGATGAGAATGGAGAAGGCAGAAACTGAAATAAAAATGTCAGAGCTACAGAAGGCATAGCTTTGGTCTGATGTTCAAGATCACTGAAAAGAATTGGGAGGAGAAGAAGGAAGATGAGGAATAGGAGAGGAGGAGGAAGAAGAGGAGGAAGAGGAGGGAGAAAATTAGGAGGACCAGGAGAAGAGTTATTCTATTTTACAAATATATCTTGTTATTATGAAGAGGATAGACGGGTCAGGGAGGGGGAGAGAGACAGAGAGAGAAACAGACAGAGAAAGAGGTATGTGTGGAGGTAAGAGGACAATTTCAGGCAGTCAGCTGTTTCCTACTCCCTTTATCTGGGTTCTAGAGATCAAACTCATGTCATTACGCTTCTGCAGCATGTGCCATTGCCTGCTAAGTCTGGAGTTATTCCTCTTAACAAGATTTTCATCAAACATATGTTGTGCATCCACCATAGGTAGGCTATCAGTAAGACATGGAAGAAAGAACACTGAGCAAAATCCAGTCTGCCTTCACCAATTCTCCATGCAATGAAAAGGAAACAAACCTTGACCTTGAGTGTCTTCCCTTAGAGGGTATCATATTCCATGGTTAAAGGTCAGATGTATAAGGTAGAGTGCAGGAAGGCAAGTGTAGAGGAAAGAAGGGAAAGAGAAAGGAAGAAAGAGAAAGGAGAGAGAGGGAATGAGGATCTCATTAATTTCCCTCAATAAACCTGTTGTTTAAACGTTTAAGTCTCCAACTAAATATGAACAAAGTCATGTTCAGGTTAGATAAGTAATGTGCCAAAAATCAAGTAACTTGAATTAAAATCTAAGTTCAGTCTGCCACAACATTTTTGCAGAAGTCAATTAGACATAGCCTCTGCCTTCAAGAAGATGGCATTTCTGCACATCACAGCATTGGAAGTGAGCAAGAAGAAGCTATTGATGACTCAGAATGACATGGGTAGATAGGTACTCCAAAAATGTTGATTATAACCTGTGGGAAGCTATCCTTATCACATCATTGCCATTAACAAGTCTGTGCGCATGCGCTGGAAGGTTTTCCCGCCTTTATTAATCTGACAGTTGGAACACGTCATGTGGCCTGAGGCAACAGGAGCCCATCAGAGACTGCCACGTCCCAGGCGAGCTTAGCTTTCTATATAAGGGAAGGGTTTTAGGCCCTTGGGGTCCCTCCTCGTTTGTGAAGCTTATGCTCTCCCTCTCAAGATGCATTAAAGCTTATACTGCAGAAGGATCCTGAGTGTGCCGCGTCTTTCCTGCTGGCGGGAGGTTGCGCGGGACAATAACCGTCTCTAAATAACTTTAGGATATTGAGGCATTAAACACAGAGACAAGTGTGTCATTACAGATTCAGTGATTGAAACTTAGAGCAGGAGGAATGGGAAGGTCAGCACATGACCGCCAAAGGGTTCCAATTCAACTGCTGGCAGGCTAAAAGTTTTGGCAGTGTTGGTACTAAAATTTAAATGCAATGAACATAGCACAGGACAGAAGAGAGGACTCTGCATTTCAATTGATCACTTAGCCTTCTATAATATTAAGATTTGCACTCTAGGATTCTTCTTTCTTTTTTTATCCCAAACTGAAATGTTTTTAACATACTTAGCATACTAATGAAATGGGTTCCTGCATGTTGTCCTCAGAGCATATACAAATGAGCACTTTGGGGGCTACTAGGGCCAGTTATTCAGGTAAATTACTACCAAAGTAGAAGGAATCACAAGAAAGCACTGGCACACTGAGCTGTGGGAAGAATTTGCACTTGAGGTTGAAGTATTGACTGATTTGAAGCCAACCATCACACATGCAAAGATTTCCCCAAGAGTAGCTGGCAAAGAATAAAGCAGAAATTTTAAGAATTGATGATAGGTAGTGTTAGGCAGAATGTTAAAAAGAATGTAAAATGCAGTCTGAGTCTTCATGGCCATGTATGACTCTATATCTGTGAGATATTTCTCCACCTGTCTTGTGTTTTCATGGCCATATGTTCTTATTAATTTATTCCAGAAACATTTACTATAAAAACATCATTATGCTAGATACTTTAAATACACAAAGGAAGATTCTTCAATTCCAGGATTTGATAGCACAATGAAGGTGAAAATAAAGGACACAACACACACACACACAGGCAGAGAGAGAGAGAGAGAGAGAGAGAGAGAGAGAGAGAGAGAGAGAGAG
>NW_021620516.1:828059-838899 GCF_004785775.1 Grammomys surdaster
GAGAGAGAGAGAGAGAGAGAGAGAGAGAGAGAGAGAGAGAGAGAGAGGGAGAACTAAAGACTATCATATTAGCAATCTTCACTGGGTATTGACAGAACCAAATGGGATGATGTCCCAACAGCTTGACTAGGAAAGACCTCCAGAGTTAGTGTGAGGAAGACATTGCTATGAGGAAATCTGAAAGGTAAGAGAACAGAGCTGACCATGTGTGGGTAGGATGAGTAAATAATCAACATGATTGGTACTTGTTGTTATTAGACATCTCAGTAGAGATGTAAAATAAATGCCTGAATGATGAAGATGAGATTTGAAAGTGATGGCTGGCATTCAGGAAATGTATAGGGTTAAAACCAGACCATAGATTCAGCGATTAAGAAAATGTATTTACAAGGAAAGAATGCATGAAAAATAGTACATGAAAACACCACCCCTGAGGCTGCACCTGACAAAGACATTAAGAAATCAGGTCATTTAGAAAAAAAATCAGCATAAGAGGAACAAAACCAAGATGATTTATTGTGTTTTTATAAAGTACATAACAAGATTATCATTTAATCTATAAATAGAACACAATGACACTAAATTGTTTACAATATCATACAACCATTGCCTGTTAGCATTTTGTCTAAGCTCTGCTCCACAGATACCTGGCAACAGCCAGGTATGCCCCACCCCACAGTTGTCTGGCAACAGCCAGGTATGCCTGACTCACTATAAAAGGGGCTGTTTGCCCTCTCCTCTCTCTCTTGCTCTTGCCTTCTTGCTCCTGCTCTGTCCCCTCACCCTTTCCCTTTTGTCCTCATTCCCTCCCCCCATCCCTCTCCAAGTGCCCATAGCCTGCCTCTTATCTCTGTCTCTGTCTCTGTCTCTGTCTGTCTGTCTTTCTCTGTCTCTGTCTCTGTCTCTCTGTCCCTCTCTCTCTCTCTCTCTGTCTCTCTCTCTCTGTCTCTCTCTCTCTCTCTCTCTCTGTCTCTCTCTCTCTCTCTCTCTGCCTTTCTCTCCCTCTACTACCCTTTCAACTTCCCTCCCCTTACCCTGAGTAAATAAACTCTATTCTATACTATACCATCATGTGGCTGGTCCCTTAGGGGGAAGAGATGCTTCAGCATGGATCAGCGAAGGCATCCCCTTCCCCCATACCTCATCACACATCCAGCAAGACATATTCCTCCTCTCTTTATCTTTTTTTATAAATACAACATCACCTACACTATCAAGTAACTATTACCATTACTGCTATCTATATCCCAAATTTATAAAGTTTTCCTTAATAAATACAGTGTCTAATAAAATAACATGCTGTTTCCATTTTTATGCATCCTCAATTACTTCTTTTCTACTTTTCAAATTCACTGTGAATTTGATGTTTAAATATTAAATGTAGGTATTATTATTATAATGTTTGCCTTACAAGGCATGACTTTTTAAAAACTAAATAGAATGCCTTTCAAGAACTTCCTATGTTATAACATGGTTCAAAACTCATTCTTTTTATGTGCTATGTGATAGAGTTGACTAAACAATCATGTGATTGAAAAACAAACATGCTCAGATGAATGGTGGCTTTAGCATGCTTGTGCCTGACACAGCTCCTTGGCAAACAGTCTAATGGGGGAATGATAAACCATACTCCTCTCTTTGTCCTTCAGCAGGCCTTGCCTAGAGCAAGTGTTCAATAATGTATTATTGAGTGATTCCCTTCAAAAATTAATCCTGATTGAAGAAATTCCCAATGTTCTTATTGGTATTAACCTGCAGGCTTCCAGTTCTAATAACCCATACTCATTATTCATTGTCAAAACCTTAGCCTTCACACTTCTCTCAATAAACCTGTTAACATCCCAGTTTTGCCCACTATTTCCTGGCACCACACATACTTCAATCACTCTGCTTTGATCTGTGATATAGCATCTACTCAGCTTGCTATTCCACCTGGAAATTTCATCGTTGGAGCTTTCAGGCTTTAAGGTTTCAGCTTAAAATCCCCATTCTGCAGCCCAGATTTCTATGACATTTTGAAGCCACAGCTATTGTAACATCTATACATTTGAAGAAATATACTAGTTTCCATTTGTATGCAACTAATAACACTATATCCAAAGAGATGAAAAAAATGATACAACTACAGGCTGAAGTAGATAAAACTATTGTAAGTGGTCACACCAATACTCTTTTTGTTATTGATAGATTATGAGGACAAAAACATCAGTAAGCATACAAATGACCTGAGCTATTGATCTTGGTGTAATTGGCAGCTACAGAATGCTTTATCTGATAGCAGCACCATACAGATATTTTTTAAGATCACAGAGAATATTCATAAATATAGACACAATTTTAACATTGTGTATGTGCATATAGGGGCCAGAGATCAAAGCAGAGTATCTTCTTTAGCTGTTCTTCACCTCAGTTTTTGTGGCAAGGCCTCTGTCCAGTCCAGTCAGTATGGTAGTTCAGGGAGCTCCCCTGATCCACCTGTCTCTGCCTACTTAGCCTTGAAAGCATAGACAAGAGGCTGGCTGCCTTTCTTTGCCCTTCTCCACAGATCCCATTTAAAAAAATTTAAAACAGTAGAAACTATTCAAAATATTCCACCTAGCCATAATGGAATTGAAATGAGCATCAATAACAACAGAGGTAATAAATAACTTCCAACTGGTTATAGATTAAGTACACTATTAATCAAAGTTGGATCAAAGAAGTCTCAAGGTATTTTTTATTAAAATGCAATATAAATTTCCAAAACGGATAGGCTAAATCTTAAACAGTGCTCAGAGGAAACCCTCCAGCAAGAGCATATATAAAACAATAAAAACAAATAAAAATAAAATTGATAATCAGACCTTTAGCATAGAAAATGAGAGACAAAAATTACATCAATCCCAGCCTTGGAGTTGAGTAAAGAGATCATAGAAATTAGTGAACTTGAAAGCGAGAAGAAAATTGTTCTATAGAAAGATATATAAAATTGATAAACATCAATTGAACAAAGTGAAACTAGGAAACACAAGAAGTATTCATATCATCAATATGAAAAATAACATGTTACAGAACTTACAAACATCAAAGTGTCAAGGAAAAAGTATGATTGTTAAAACTAGAATGTAAAATGCTTGCACAGACTAATTGTTCCCTAGGTAGTGATGCTATTTAGGGAGATTGGAAGTGGGACCCAGCTGGGGACCATGCTTTTATAGCCCAACAACATGTATGCCTAAATCAATGAGCTATAGCTGTATAACTGTTGACCCCACTATGTCCTGCGATTCTCATTTTTTCGACAGCATCTCATGTGGTCCAGGGTGCTCTTGATCATGCAATGCCAGGAACAATAACCTTGAACTTGATCCATCTGTTGCGCCCTCCTGAGTGCTGGAATTAAGAAAGATTCAACCTTTCTTTTGCTGTTTTGAAACAAGCTCTGATATTCTGTGGTCTAGATGGGCCAGGAGCTGCCCAAAGTGAAGGATGAGCTAGAAGTCTTGATCCTCCAGGTTCAACCTCTGCAGTGTCAAGGATAACATCATGGCATGTCTTCAGGATCTCACTTTAGGCAGTGTTGAGTATTGAACATAGGGATTTTGGTATGCTAGGCCAGCCCTGTACCCGTTTAAGAAACTCCCTAGGACTGTTACTAAATTTTTAAGAACAATACTATCTTACTGAAAGAACTCCTATGCCTAGATGATCCTAGAACATGGACCATCAAGATGCTCATTAAGTGTGTAATGACTAACTGATACCAAGTTTAGATAAATCAGAACCCCGATTACCCACCAACAGATTACAATTTATTTCTTAGTATTTAAACTGTGAAAAAAATCTGTAAAATACAAAAGGCAAGTATCCAAGTTTGAGGGTGCAGTAAATTAACAGAGTCAGCAAAGCAGGAACCTAAACCTCCAAGGCTGAGCCTGATGGGCTTCCTACTCATCAGCCCTGGAACCCTTCATTTTGGGCTTACACCTGACTCCTTCATAACTACCCAAGCAAACAGCATTTGAAGTTATACAGAAGCTTCCTGAAAGTCCTGGTTGCCACAGAATTCCTGTGCTTCCTAGACTGCAGGAAGCAAAGAACTCACTGTTCTAGCCAGGTGTGTCATCCAGGGGGGATGCTGCAGATTAACTGGATTCTATTTGCATCCTCTCAATTGTCTATGAAATGCAAATGTGCCCTGCTCACACACCGGTGCCATCCATTGTCTGTGTCTGTGCAGGAACTGATAATGCCAATTAAATGCCAAGGCTCACTTAACAGGTGTGCTGATTGCCTCTGCAGGATGATTTACTGGAGCAACCCCCTGGTGTGAAGCAGACAGGAAAGAACATTCTGTCTCCTTGTCATCCCCATCCTGGTTATTAGCTTTCACATTTGGACTTCACTGGCAAGAATTAACTTTTTCTCCCTAAAAACAAAATGAAAATCATGTTACAAAGGTGCGAGCTAAACCATTCACACTGTTTGGTCACTATATCAGTATCCAGAGACTCGATTAATCCTACCCAGACTCTTGTTCCACGCTGTCCATTCTACTCACAGCTTCCTGAGGAGGCAAAGCAAGCCATGGCATGTCATCTTCCTACACACTGCCACTGTGACTTCCTATTGTTTACTTAATCAAGTACACATTCTTCAGCAAGGTACTGAAAATCCTTTATTGGCTGTATTCTGTTTCTCCAAGAGCTACTACACCGTCGGCCCACTGCAAAATTTGAAATCTATCATGCCTGCTTTCTCAAGCTAGCTTCTGAGATACCTTTTCATGTATTCTACATCAGTCCAGAGCTCTGTCAAAGTAGAGAAAGACAGACAGACAGACAGACAGACAGACAGACAGACAGACAGACCGAGAGAAAAGGAGAAGAGGAAGTAGTGTAGGAGGGAGGGAAGGAAGGAAGGACAGGATGGATAGGAGAAAGGAGCGTTATAGATACCTGTAATTGCTATTTCTTTCTACTATGATCCCAAAGGTTATTATTATATAAACTTACTTGATTCTGACCATTTATTGCATATATAAGCATGGCGATCGCTTGGCTTGTAGGATATTGTCTTACCTCTGTCTGCCAGGCTATGCTCTGCTGACCTCATTTTGCAGATGGGAGACTTGAGTTTGTGAGGGATGAATAGTTTGGCCAATGCCATGAAATTAATGGAATGCACAGATCAGAATTCAAGCCAGATATGCAGATACTCCAGCAGACCAGTACTTACTCTGTACAGTTTGTATTGGCGTCCTGGGTGTATACTTCATAACTAAATCATTTATAACTATACACTTGACAACCACTCATTTAAATGACATCAAAAATTTGAATACATGAGAGGAAGGAACATACCACTTTTAATTGTACATTCATCCTACCAAAGGAAGACTTTGTTAAACTGCTTTTCAAGACTTTGTTTTGTCCTTGGGGAAGTACCTGTCCCTGTCTCTCCTTTTAGCTTTAAGGAAGTCCATTGGTTTGTGGTATAAAAAGTGGCTTTATGTCTTCCTAGCATAGACATTGGGAGAGGTGAGAATATTTCTATTTAATCTATTTCTCAGAACCAGAAGGTCAGATTTATTTTTATGTCTATAGGTTACAAAACAAATGCTACCACACCAGACACATCAGAGCAGATTGTTCAATTTCCACTGGTTTCTTTGCTTTACCTGTCAAGGTCCTGCTCTGGGAAAAGCTTTGCCCATAGCAGCTTTTCCCATCCAAGCCTGGCTTCCTTCCCTCTAGCCCATGGCTGGATGACAGACCCTGCTGATTTCAGACGGGGCTGAAAGAAGCTCAGGGAAAGACAATTTTCATTTCAAAGCTTAAACATGAAAAGAGCCCTCTTGCTGAATAAATGAACCTGCTGTTTTCATGCTGAATGGAGCTCTCTGGAAGGGGACCTGGAGAACAGTGTTGGCAGGATTGAGAAGTGAAGACAGAAGTTTGCCACTTCTGTTGTTTGTTTTTCATTTTAATTTTTAAGATATGGTTAACATGTTTGGAAGATAAGCTGTGATTTCTTAAGTTGTACTGGAAAGGTGGAGTGAGCATATTTAAAATTATGGTCACATCTGTGGCTCTTGATTAATCTAAGGGCATATAAATTACCTTACCTCACAGCTCCTGAAGTAGTTTGCACATCTGTTGTGGAGATCCTCCATTTCCTTTTTTCTAGAACTTGGAAGCTCAACTTTTTGGAGCCAGTATCAATAAAGGAGCACTCTTTTTCTTTTTTTTTTCTTTTTTTTTTCTTTTTTTTTTCTTTTTTTTTGCTTAAGGCACCAATTTTTCCATAATGGGAACAAGATTATTCTTGAATTGGACAGGAAAGCTAAGACTCTGAGCCCTTCCTCCCAAGGACTACATAATACCAGTAACCTAAGGGCCAGGAGAGCTCAGCTACTCGGTTTCCTGATTAAAAAAAAAGAAAAGAAAAGTAATGAGCAGAGAGATCAAATACATAAGTAAAAATGCACAAAATATTAGAAAATATTAGAGAAAAATATGGATTAGAAAGATTTATTATATAACATAATGGTCATAGTTAATACAATAACTATTGTATTAACTAAAAGTTGCTGAGAAATTTTAAATTTTCATGTCATAGATTCAGAGCCTAAGTATTTATCGAAATGGTATGCTAACTACCTTGAACTTACCATTCCACAGTTTATACATGCATCAAAATATAAAGTTGTACATCATTTGTATATATAAGTTTTTATCAATTAAAACAAAATAGTAACATGAAGACTTTTCTCTCTCTGGTTGGATCTGTATCTTCAGATGGCTTTGAGTAAACTTTCTATCAAGCCTGGAGAGATGAACAAAGGAGGAGGGAGTTTCTAGGCTGTGTAGAGGGGTCCTGAGGGCATCAAGAGGGGCAGAGATATGTATCTATACTTTCATAGGTGACCTTTAGGTTGTGAATGGAATCTAGAACCCTGTGTCATACGGATGTGCTCTACCTGAGTAAATCCCTGCCTTTAAATACTGTGATTTTGAAAACACACAATATAGGACATAGAGAATCACATTGGTTTTGACCAGGAAGCTTTCACCTTGGCTAGCTTTTATTGTAACAGAAGATGCTTAGTATACCAATAGGGAACAGTGCTCACCAGCCCCACCCAGCTGTGAACTCTAAGAACTACAATAATGACCAGCATAACAAGGACATTGCTGCAGTAATGACACTGCTGTTATGGAGGTAACCGACCACTTTCTAACTGAACTTAAGGTCTTCTCCCAAGGAAGAACATGGTTGTTATTGTAAATCTGTCCATGAACTCATAGTTGGTGACCTGGCAGACCACCAGAGTGAACTGCCTCCTATTATGTTGATAATTAAACATTATATCAAATTGCTCCTGAAATTGAAATACTGTACCCATAATTTAGTGCTGTGCTGAGACCCCGAAGAGTAAAGTACACTTGTTAATATAAAAATTCACAATTGATTAAGTGGCAAGAATAAATGCTAAGCCACAGATGAGACATTAACATCATCACAAATGGGACCTGTATATTAAATACTACTCCTTGGGCTCTGAAACCATCTCAGAGATCATAAGAGACAGAGGTTTGAGAGAACTGGACCTAAACAATGTCTTATAGACAGGATAGGACTGGTGCCTTCATGCACCTTCACAACAGGTATGGTTACCTGTGCAAGACCTGTTCAATATCAAGCCAGTCAACATTCTACCATGGGTGAGAAAGAAACTCATGAGCCCTGAATCCTAACTGAGGAGCTATTGAAAGCTGATGGATTCTTGGGGGGGGGGGGTGTAACTTTAAGGGCATGCCCCCTCATAGGATTCAACATATTGATGGAATATTTTAATTATGAATTATGCAAAAAGAAGTTCACATTATGTATTTTTATGTTCACCCCAACTCTACCCATCAATAGATTGAATCCAATAAACATATTAAGATAAAGAACAACAAGAAAATTGAAATCCTTCTGCTATTTAGATTTTTTTCCTCTGGGGTTAATAACAAAAAGTCTAATTAGTAGAGGCTACGGGATGCTGTGGAATGCCTCCTAATAGAGTATCATGAAGCCACCAGAGGATGTCTATATCTGCCTTATTGACTAGAACCACTCTTCAAAGAATTTTGAGGGAGATACACACTTCCTACTCTTGTGGCCTCCAAAACTCATTTTGAAATGTTATTGCTATCATCCATATATGTCCTTTTACATTGTTTTTTTTTTTTTATTTCTCTTCCCCTGCTGACTTCTTCTCCTAATACATCTAACTCATTAGTCCACTACTTCTCCCAGATAGTCTCTGTCCTTCTGATTTTATGTCACATATATTCCATTTCTCTCTTTTTCTCTCCCTCTATGCTACATTAGGATTTTCTCTTTTCCTTTTTTTGTCCCCCTTTTATTTTTCATTATTCACACATTACACATACACATAGACAATTAAATTCTGAATTTAGACAAATGTGTCTCTTTGAGTATAGCTCATTATGGTAATGATGTCCAGTTTCATCTGCTTTCCTGCAAAAGCAGTGATTTCACATTTGTGCATTAATAAAATTCTGTTGTACATACACACCACATTATTTTTATCTACCCATAGATATCTAGACAGGACCCACTTCTTACATATAATCTAGAAATACAAATATCTTTGGGATATGTTGTCTTAGAACCTATAGCATATATACCCAGGAGTCATAGAGATGGATTCTGTATATTCTAGATTCCATTTTCCTGAGGAAGCTCTACAACGACTTCCATAGTGCCTTAGCAAATTTACATCCCCAAGAATAATGAGGTATTGTCCACTTTTTCCACCTTCTCACCATAATTTTTCTATTCTGGGATGATAGCTATTCTGACTTTGGAGAGACAGACTCTGGGCACTTAATTTGTATTTTCCTAAAAGCTAAAACCTATTGGCTGTTTGTAAATTTTGTTTAAGGACTACTATTGGCCCATTTATTGATTTGATTATTTTATTTTTAGTGTTTAATTTTAGCAGCTCTTTATATGTTCTAGATATTAATCTTCTGTCAATGATACAGTGGGAAAGTGTTTTTCCCATTGAGCAGGTTATCTCTTCACTCTACTGAAAGTTTCCTTTGCTATGTGGAAGTGTCATAGTTTGGGTTTTATTGCTGTGATGAGACATGATGATTATGACAACTCTTATAAAGAAAAATATTTAATTTAGGCTGGCTTACACTTTAGAGGTTTAGTCCATTATTGTTATGGCAAGAAATATGACAGTGTGTCTCCCAATATAATGTGGGAAAAGAAGTTGAGATTTCTACATCTGGATCCCCAGGCATCAGGAAGAGACTGTGAGCCACACTGGGCATAGCTTAAACATATGAGACCTCAAAGTCTACCCCCAGAGTGACACACTTTCTCCAACAAGACTACACCTTCTAATAGTCCCACTCTCTATGGGCTGAGCATTCAAACACATGAGTCTATGGAGGCCATTCTTATTCAAACTACCACATATTTTAATTTCTTTTAATCTAATTTGTCAATTCTTAAACTTATTTTGATATCCTGAGTCGATGTCATGAGAGATCTTGTCCTGTTTATTTACCTCTAGCCTTTGGATGTCTATTTTCTGTCTACATGTCAGAAATTGATGCTATAATTTTATTGAGTCAATGCCTTTAATTTTTGATTCAGCTCTTTCTTTCATTCCATTTTGTAACCTTTGTTTTCTAATAATATCTCAGAGTTCTTGAACATTTTGGTCATGCTCATATATTGCATTTTTCTCATTAGTATTTATTATAGTATCATTAAACTTTGTCCTCAAATCTTGATAGGTTGATAGGTTGATAACTGAGTATATTGATGTTTTTACAGTGTTTTAAATTTCATCTATTGACTTATCTATTTATTTTTCCAAACTCTCAAATCCTTACTGATTTGTTTCTATGTTGATAATTTTTCCACGCATATTTCCAGGATTCTCATCTAATTTGTTCATTTTTTTCAAATCACCAAGCTTCCTTTCCTGATTCTAGACTGAATTTATCTGCCTGTTTATATGCTCTTTCTGGTTATCTATTGTTTTTCAAATAAACATGATATCTTTGTCTGTTTTGTACCAGTTTTAATATCTTTGAATTCAATATTGAGGAGTTCTTCTCCTTTAAAAGAGTTAGGTTGACCTGATTTTAATAATTTTTGTGTTTCATGCAACTTGTGCATCTATGGTTTTGGGTATCACTACCAGTTTTATTTTGACACTCCTCTTGAGGAGTTGGTCCACAGTATAACTTTTTGAAGAACTTTACATTTTCTATTTTCCACCTGGGAAGCCATGTAGTTAGAATTGTGCTCATATTGGCTTCTTTTCTAATCATTGTCTATCTTTTAAACTGTACTTTACAGATATCCAGTCACTACTTTGTGAGTACTTGAAGCTCTTCTTCAACTTATTGTTTTTGGAATAAAGTGTAAGTTGTTGTTGTTGTTGTTGTTGCTGTTGCTATTGTTGTTTCTCAAGGAGAAGCCTTCTAGCCTAACATCTTCCCTAAAAATCCCCATGAGATGGTATCTTTAGGATGTCATTCTGTCATGAATATACAAGTGTTGCTGTTCTTTTTGTATAAATAAGCTCTCTGTTTCTCCCTCTTACTTTATACTTCTGCCATGAGATGATAAAGTAATGAGATCCTCATCATGGTTTTCTACCTTTTACCTGCTCACATACAGAACTTTAAGCCAATAAATTCCCATTCATTATAAATTATCTGCTTTTATACTACTCTATTACAACAGCATGAAATCTACTGAAATACCATACACACACACACACACACACACACACACACACACACACACACACACA